>NC_142579.1:39792500-40092500 GCF_041283825.1 Pyrus communis | reverse complement strand
CCCAATACGGTAACTTATACAACTTTGATTGATGGGTATTGTAAGAAGGGCAAGTTGGAGGAGGCGATGAGGTGTATGAGTGAAATGGAGAAGCAGGGATGTGAGCCCAATCAAGTTACTTACAATGCTCTGATTCATGGATTTTGTAAAATGGGTGAAATGAAGAATGCTCAGAAACTGTTTAATGAAATGACCTGCGAGCCAAATGTGATTAATTACAATACTATGATTCATGGGTTTTGTAAGACAGGTGATTTTGATAGTGCGAGGCGAGTTTTGAGTCGGATGAGGGAAAGTAAGGATTGTCTACCCAATAACGTATTCAACTTTGATTGATGGGGTATTGTAAGAAAGGCGAGTTAGATGAGGCGATCAAGTGTATGAATGAAATAGAGAAGTAGGGTTGTGATCTTGATCTGTTTACTTACAATGCTCTGATTCATGGTGGAAGTTGAAAAGCTTGTTCGCGACATGCTTTTGAATGGTCGCGAGCTTGATACCCCCTCCACGGTTGCATAATAAAGAGTTACTGCAAGGATGACAACGTGAATATGGCAATGCAGACTTTCTGTGGAACAATTACATTTTCAGTTTGGAGAGCTTTTCGGTTTTGGTCAAGGAAAAAGGGATGGCAGTTGAGGGTAAGACGATATTTGATGACAAGCGTAAGAGATGCGCCTGATGCAGATAGGTACAGAAGGGTGCTAGTTGAACATTTGTCTGTGTGTAGGGAAAGAATGGAGGTTACTTGATCGTGAAACAACAGTAATGCAGGTTCAAGGATCTTTTATTTGGTAACTAGGTTTTGATGAGTATGATGGGAATCATGAAGAAGTAAACTCTTCGACGTGAAGCTCAAACACGCGTTTTGTTTTGTTTTCAGATCAGGGACGAATCGATTGTCTGACGAATTGCGTAGTGAAGCAGAAGCCAAATTTTCTTGATCAAAATCAATGTTGTTCTCCAGTCGGGGAAGGAGGCAAATGGGTTTCCCATCGGCTTTCATGTCAATATGTCATAGCTCATACTAATTGTATAAAATAAATTCAAATTGCTACGGAAATATTTATGAAATATTAATCAATTTCTATTTGATCAAAATTGATGGAAAGGGATCTCCGGATCCTTTCCACCAAATCTTATTAATCAACAAATCTGTATCCTTGAAATTTGATCAAACGGTTAAAAATAGGAGGTCATTTAAAAGTTATAATAATTTTAATATTTGGATCAAATTTTAATAGTCCGAATTTATTGATTGGTAGGATTTGACGGAAGAGATTCCGAAATTTGTAGACTCGTCAAGTGTAAAATTTTCACAACATGGTATTACGTCATAAAGTTAGACTGTCACTTTAATTAAGTTGAAACTCTACATGACAAGGAATAAATTTGATTTAAACTCTACATGACAAGGAATAAATTTGATTTATGTAAATTACAATTTACTCCCTGAAATCTGTCAAAACCAAATTTGCCGAAAAGCCCTGTCGAGTCGGAGTCTATCGGGGACCCACAACAATCTGAAAATTTCGATTTTTTATTTTTATTTTTATTTTTGAAAATATTTTGGGCCTGTTAGTTCGTCAGCCTCACGGACTCTTCCCCCTTTATCAAATTCGCTTTATTAATCCATTTCGTTCCGATTCAAATCCGTCCCATCTCTCTCTGTCTCCCACACGCCCACTCTCTCTCTCTCTCTCTCTCTCTCTCCTCCCTCCTCTCTCTCCTCTCAGACTCAGAGTCAGAGGTCAAAATATTTCCCAACCTTTCCCTCCTCTTTTTTTCCCCCTCTCTGCAATTGTGAAGACATGGACGGCGGTGCTCCGTACAACCCGCGCACGGTGGAGGAGGTCTTCAGAGACTTCAAAGGGCGGAGGGCCGGCATGATTAAAGCTCTCACCACCGGTAACCTTTTCGCTCCAATTTTTTTCTTCAACTCTGTGCTCTTGCTTCAAAATCTATGGAAATTCGATGAAATATTAAATTTTCTTATTTTATGTGGTTGCAGAGGTGGAAGACTTTTTTCAGCAGTGTGACCCTGGTTAGCGTTTTTTCCTTGATTTTATTTCTGTTTTTTTTTAATTGTTTAATTTTAGTGCAGGTGCTGTTTGGTTATTTGACAGAATGGGCTTTTTTTTCCTGAAGGAACTGAATTAGGGTTTTTGTTTAGTAATTTCTGGTGTATTTGACACGTGTGTGAAAGAGAGGATTTTTTAGTAATTTAAGAAAATAAATCATTAAATAATCTAATTTTTAACTTAAGTTGTTTCCCTTTACAGTTTACTTCATGAATTTTGTACTGGTAGTGAATTTTCACTTTTATTAGCATTCAGTTTTCGGTTTTTTTATTGTTGGTAAATTTATTTGCATTCTCCCGATGCTGGCTCGCAAAGTGGGGAGCCTTGTTGAGTGGGGTTGCTCTTTTTTTATTTTTCAATAATGCAGTATCAATTGAGTCTATAAAAACTCAAAAAGTAAATTCTTTTTTCTTTTGAAAATTATTAGAGCAATGAATTTAGTTGTGTTTATACGTCTAATTCAACTTTCAAAAGTTGAATTGAATTGTCGCGGTTTGATCGGGTATTGACAGAAGTAGTTTGAATTCCCACCTCAAGGACAAAATCAATGTTTCTCAAGGCAGATGGGTTGAAGTGGGGGGTTTTGGGTTCTTTTGTTAAAAAAATTGATGAAAAATGAGAATACAACTGTTGAAAGCTTCTGTAGCGGTTAATTCTAAAGCCTGAACGTTACCTTAAACATCTTTAATGACAGAGAAGGAAAATCTTTGCCTTTATGGATTTCCAAGCGAGCAGTGGGAGGTTAATTTGCCTGCGGAGGAGGTTCCCCCAGAGCTTCCGGAGCCAGCGCTTGGTATCAACTTTGCGAGAGATGGGATGCAAGAAAAGGACTGGTTATCCTTGGTTGCTGTCCACAGTGACGCATGGTTGCTTGCAGTGGCATTTTATTTTGGTGCTAGGTTTGGATTTGATAAGGCTGATAGGTATGCTTCTTTGTACCATATGATAAATGCGTGGTTTGATTCTGTATGATTCAGTGAATTCGAATTGTGGGTTCAGAGTTGACGTATCACTTGTTTTTAGGTCAGGCCAAGTTCCTGCGTATGGGCATTTGAAATTCTTTCTTTATTCCCAAGAAGTCAAGTCAGGGCAAAATCACCGTCCTGACATTACGTTATCTGTTTTAAAACTTTTTATGTTCCAATATATGTGCACACGCCCATGTGTGTGTTTGCTGTGTAATTCTTCTTTTCAGGAAAACTCCAATGGCCTAATCTTAAGTTTTGGGTTGAGCTGTAGTACATTTGATACTTTGTGGCCTACTTCCTTGACGACTGTTCACAGCTGTTTTAAATGATTGATTCTGTTCTTTTTGGAAGATGTAGAAGGTGATCGTGCCATAGTTGATAGTTGTGTTATTTTCTTCTGACATATTTATTAGGAATGTAGTTGAAGGTGTTTGGATTTTGGATTCTTTTTTCGGTTACCTTTTCTGGATTCTTTTACTTAAATTTTTTATGCATAAGGTTACGTGGCCTATTAATAAAGAGCATCGCCAGAAAAGAGGAATTTTGTATTTCCTTTGTGAGATTGTACTTATGTACCATTGCCTTCATGTGGTGGTTTGGAGTGCTGACTACAATCTAAATCTCATTTTCTTGTGACCTCTTCTAGTTTTGTGTGGCAGCCTTGTCATATTAGCGATCTTGAATTCACTTACCAATACGATGTTGGTATGTACATTGCAGGAAACGCCTTTTTAATATGATAAATGAACTTCCAACAATATTCGAGGTTGTGACAGGGACAGCCAAGAAACAAGTGAAGGAGAAGTCATCAAATTCAAATCATGGCAGCAACAGATCTAAGTCAAACTCTAAGGTTTGGAAAAGGATTGATTGCTAGTTTCTGGATTGTTTGATGTTTCTGCTTATATTTTTATAGTTGTGCCCATGTTGAAACTTTGGTATATTCATAACATATTTACAATGGAAAAATTAACTCTGAAATTTCTGTAAATATTGTGATGCCGTTCCAACATCAGAGTGGAAGATGAATACATTAGTTTTTGGTTTCTGAACAACGTGGCTACTTTGTAACTTATTTCATATTCGGTTGGCAAATGCAGCGAGGTTCTGAGCCTCAACCCAGGCATTCAAAGGCATTGCAATCAAAGGACGCGGAGGAGGACGAGGAAGAAGGTGTGGAAGATGAAGAAGAGGATGAGGATGAGCATGGGGAGACACTGTGTGGGGCCTGTGGAGAGAACTACGCAGCTGATGAGTTTTGGATTTGCTGCGATATCTGCGAGAAGTGGTTCCACGGTAAGTGTGTCAAGATCACGCCAGCAAGAGCCGAGCATATTAAGCAGTACAAATGCCCATCTTGCAGCAACAAGAGAGCCAAACATTGATGGTTTTTCTGTGCATACGAATTCTCGTGGTTGACTGCTAATTATCTAGGTCAGGTTTTCTCTCGGTCTCAAGCTTGTAACTTTAGGAAATTTTATCTCGGATCTTTATATGTTGTGTAGGTTGCAAGTCTGCTATTTATTTCAATTGAAGTTAGGATATTTAAACTTGGGTCGGAAACGTTTTCCTCCCTGTGAGTGTGGGACTTGTTATCTGTCTGCGTGAATGTAGTCCAGTGTTTATAAAGTTCGCGTGTCTATTTCACATTTCGATTTTCATCAGATTGTGTCCTATTTGTCTCTGAACTTCGATTCTGAGAGGCGCAAAACGCTTAGTTGAGGGGTGTTAAAGAGGCGAATCTGTTTTTTCTTCATTGCCCTTGTGCGTCGAACTGGAATCAAAGGCCTCTTTGGGATATGAAGTGAAAATTTCGAAGTATAATGAAAGCGCTTCTGTTAGAAGCGCTTTGTTGAATCAGGGCTTAATGTCCAGTCTCTGTATAGGTAATGAATTGGCCCTGCCCAAGCCCAAAATGGTGTTTGATTTCAAAGACAATAATAAAGCGTATGTGCTAAATACTTGGTCCTTTTTCGTTGCGGGGCCCCATGTCTTCGGAAATTCACTGATTATAAAAAGTTATGTTGATCTAACGGTTCAGACTTGAGTTCGTGTGTCATATGTATTATATTAAACACTGTTACTCTTAACGATGATATGAAGCATGTACATTATCACTTTGGTGTCTCGAGCAAATAGTGCAATATTAAATGTAAAAAGGCTAAAGTACAAAAAATTATCTTAACTATTCGTATCACAATATTTTTATACTTGATCTTTTAAAATTGATAATGTCATACCTTATCATTAGAATTTGATCCAATATTATACTTTCGTTACTTGATCCGGATCCCATTTTCTATTAAAAATTAATAAATATTATTAAAAACTAAAAAAAAATCATTTAATAATTTTTAAATATTAAAATAATAAAGAAAAGTTCAAAAAAAAAAAACAAAATCTTCTGTTTGTACCCTCCCCCACCTCCCTCTTCTCTCTCTTCTCCCCCATTTTCATCTTCTTCTTCCTTCCATTCCCCTTCCTGCAACCCAGAAAAAAAGGAGGAAGAAGAAGGGAAAAAAAAAAAAAAAAAAACCGAATCTGCATCCCAACAAGAAGAAGAAGAAGAAGAAGAAGAAGAAGAAGAAGAAAACAAGGAGGAAGAAGACGAAGAAAAAAAAAAAAAAAACCGAATCTGCATCCCAAGGAGGAAGAAGAGGAAGAAGAAGAAAAAAAAAAAAAAAACTCGAATCTGCAACCCAGAAGAAGAAGGAGGAGGAAGAAGGAGAAGGAGGAAGAAGAAAAAAAACAAAAATCCCGAATGTGCAAAAGAAGGAGGAAGAAGGAGGAGGAGGAAGAAGGAGGAAGAAGAAGAAGAAGAAGAAAAAAAAAAAAAAAAAAAAACCCGAATCTGCAAAAGGAGGAGGAGGAGAAGAAGGAAGAAGGAAAAGAAAAAAATAAAAAACTGAATCCGCAAAGAAGGAGGAAGAAGGAGGAGGAAAGTGGGATTTTATTATTATTATTTTTTACTTTTCTTTTAATATTTAAAAATTATTAATTTTTTTTTAGTTTTTAATAATATTTTATTTTTTTAATAGAAAATGGGATCTGGATCAAACTACGTCATCATTTAACTGAAAAGTAAACGGTCAAGTAACTGAAGGTATAACATTGAACCAAATTCTAAAGATGAGGTATGACATTGTCAATTTTAAAAATGAGGTATGAAAATGTCGTGACATCAATAATTGAGGTAATTTTTTGTACTTTACTTATGTAAAAAACTTACATATTACATTACATTATCAACCCGTGACCCAAAGAGTCTCATTATCAGTATATCCGTGTTATATAAATCTTTTCAATAGACATTTCAGGGCCAGACTGTCACAGGAAAGAGAGGAAAGAAATTATCTATGGATCTTTTTCACTAAGATCACCGGATCAAATGATCCAGGCCTTTGAAATTTTTTTCCAACGGCTCATTTGTATTGACCCTTTAAAAATTATAATAATTTTTTACTATTGATTAAAATTTCAAAGATTTAAATTATTTAATCCGATAATATGGAAGAGATTTGAAATGTCACATTGAGGACAAGACACTCAGCTGTGAGGGAGGGTGTCACATTGAGGATAAGACAGGGAAAGAAACGAAAGAGAATATAGGGACAGAGCACGTGAGACCCACTCCGTCCTCTGATGGTCCATAGAAATTTGAGAAAACGTCCAAGATTTGATGGTCCATGGTTATTTGCATTGCACCGGATTCGCAACTCGTTTTGGAGTTTGGGTTCCATTTAAAAACAAAAAGGCTGTTCCACACCGGACGCATATGCTGTCATGGCCTTTCCACACCGTTACCGCCTCCTCTTTTTTTGTTTTTGTTTTATTGCAAGTTTGTTGAACTCATCTGATGAAGCTGATTACAAAATTCATATTGTCACTCATTTAAATTAGGAAATTTTAACGAAAATATTTTGGTACTGTTAATTTTAACAAAAAAATCATATTTTTATACTAAAAAAATCAATCCCGATACTATTTACTTAACCATTTATTTTGTCTTTATCGTTAAAACTTAAAGTTTTAAAAACCTTTTCATTAATTTTTCTTTTAAATTATTCATCACGCGACCTAATAAAGCATTCATTAAGCTAGAAGTACACATTTTCATTAAACATGCTTGGCCAACTGGCAGCCAGACATTTAAACCAAAACATATCTATCCCCTTGTATTCAAATTACTTACATAATGAAGTGTCTGTTGAGCCGAAAATTCACGTAGCATTAAGAAAGCTTTGCGAAATGACAATGTGACGAGTCAAATCGAATCCAAACCACTCATCACGCAACATAATAAATGTTCGTTGAGCCTGAAGTTCATGTATGTATTATAGATGATCAGGACAGTGAGCGAAAATATTCTCTTTTTTAACTTATGAGAGGGGCTACGGCCGAACCACCCACCAACTCCACCCATCAAGTTTTGCACAAGATTTCCACCTACATTTGTTATTTCTGGATAGTGGGCTTACCCACAATAATACTAAGGTAGTTCCAGAAGTGTCTTACATCAACAGATTTTTTCAATCAACATGACAAAGAGATACCACTAGATGATTGCAAGCATATAATCCAAAACTTAGCCCTAATCATAAATGAAAACTTCACTTCTTTCCGATTCTGCTGTTCATCCCCTTCACATTGGACTTACTATAACAAGTCTCAACGACCGACACGCAGTGTTACCAATCTACTAATGCCATATCGTTAGAGCGGAATGAAACTACTTGCACAAAGGGGCAAAACAAATGAAAGAAACCTTCTACACTACGTACAAAGTTACATTACCAGATATGGCAGTAGGCATGCCAATATAACCTAATCAAGGCAAGAAGGATTTGAAATGGCAGCTCTATTGATTCTTGGTAGACATTCTTTTGAGAAACTCATAGGTAGTAACCATGGTTGTGGAAGACATTGCCACTGAAGCCCACCTAGGCCCTAGCCCCCTGTAACAAGCAGCAAACCCTCCTTCCCTCACCAGATTTCTCACCGTCTGCATTATTGTCAGCGGTCTTCTTTGCCCGTTTTCTTCTGCATCCAGAACTTGCAAGCGCGTCTTGACAGTATCCAGCGGCATGGTAATCAGAGCAGAAAACCCACTTGCCATGCCTGCACTGAACGCCTGCACTGCCAGCATTGCTTTGCAATCAGGCCGCAAATTAGACCCGTTGCCTGAGCCACTCTCATCTTTCTTACACATATAGCAACCGTAACCATCCCAAATTAGTCTGTGTGCAACAGAGTAAGAAGCCCACCAAACCGCATTTGAAGGTGCATAAGTCAGTGACGCAATCCCAAATCCCCTGTACAATCCTCTCAATCCATCGGCATGTAAAATTTTCCTAAAAGCATCAAGGCCATTTCTGTACTTATAAGAACTCACATTGGGGAGGATGTGTCTGGTGCTGCTGGTGCAGCCCTGAACCATGAGTCTCTGGCTCACAACATCGATCGGGGTCCAAACTAATTGGGCCGCCATGGCTGAGCTCAACCCTGCAGCAGCATTCGCTATTGCCATAGCTGTAGTATCCGAAAATCCTAATCTAACAGTCACAGTCCCAACATTGCTCTTGGTAACTTCAAGCGCCGTCATGTAAAGCGCTCGAGCCGGAATTGTTCCCATCAGAGAGGTCCCAAAACCTCTGTAAAACCCCTTAGGACCTTCGTAGCGCATGATAGCACAAGACATCTTCAAGCAAGAAATCTGAGTGGGTGACACTTGTTGACGGGTTTTTAACACTACAATTGGATACAGAGCACCTGATACACCAGAAAACAAAGCAGCACCCAGAAAGAAAAACTTGGACTTGTCCAGCATATGCCAATCTATATCAGCTGGGATGTGAATTTCCGAAGCCGAATCGTCCTCGGCCGCGCTCAAGCTCATCTTCGCCACCTTCAAAATTCGATCAGGATACAAAATCCAAACCCCTCTTCCGACTAAATATTTCCAAATCCTTCCCTACCCAACTAAAGATATCGACAAATTTTCGAGAAACACTCAAATCCGATAACAATCAGCAAAGGAAAAGAGTAATTTAGATTTTGAAATGAAGTAAAAATACAATCTTGTAACTTTACAAGTTAACTTTTGCTAAGAAATGAACTGTTAGTAAGAAAAAGAAGAATTTAAAGCGTGATTTGAGAGCTATGGGATTAATTGGGATGTGGGTTTTGCTGGATTTTTAGGGTTCTTTTTCCTCTTGCGCAACCAGATTAGGGACCGCACGTGGATCACCATAAATGGGTCGAACATTTCTTCATGTAAAAACCCCAATCGGTAGTGATGGTTCTTACCAGCAGAGGAAGAAGATCATGGGGGCTCATCTTCATCGTCTTCAGGACTTCATCCCTCCGGAATCGACGGCGGCGATTGATGGAATCCCAGCTGCAAATATCTAGAAAGAGGGAGAGAGAGTGAGGAGTAACACAGAAAGCGAAGTGGATTGAGCAAAAGGATTGAGGGGAGAGAGAGGGACTCGAAGGCTTGAGAGTGGACAAGATTTATGGAGTGTAGCGAGGGTTTTTCGGATCGAGAAAGCGGACACGTGTCGATTATCATTTCGAGAACTTTCCAAGATATTAATCGATTTTTGAGAGATTTTTCAATATGATCTGTACACGAAATTGTACAGCACATATCATTATATAAATGATGGGATATGTATGCTAAAAAGTTAATAACTTTAAAAATAAAATTTCCTACTATTATTAAAACACGTGGTATACTACTACTTATGTTTCCATCACAATTAAAAGTTTCTTCCAGTTTTGGACTTGTGTCAAGGCTTATGTTGGGATAGGTTTGACATTGATCCGTATGCAATGATGGGTTGATATGTGGGATCGTGGTAGGCATCAATGCTACAGTCAGTTGCCCATCAGTGCCGACACGTAGGTGGAAATTTTGGGGTCAGCATCTAGATCACTCGTCTATGTGGCTCCAAACATAATATTTTACACTTACCCCAACTCCTAACGTCAAGACCCACCACTACCTTATGTAATGAACTTACTTCCTTTCACACCACCCTCATGACCCATTACATCCGAGTTCTGGATGGCAGGATCTCTCCACACGTAGAGCTTCTCTTCGTGTATCGATTTGCAGGAGAAAGACTTGCATAGCACGTGTGTACTATCGTTTGGCGTCCCATGCTAATAACATAAAGACATATGTTCTTTGCATTATTGGTATGAAACAACACGTGACGGTGTACTCATGTTATATAAGTTGTGTTGAAGAGTAATTTGCATGAAATAAGTTCATTATCACTTGGTGTCGTGATTTATTAGTACAATATCATGCAATAAAACATATTGTGGCAATTAATTTGTTTTATGTAAGTCATTTTTCTTACTATAGCTAGGGGTGAAAAAAATTCCCAAAAATCTCTAACCAAACCGAAAATATATATTATTAATTATTATTATATATATATATATATATTTATACATATATATTATTCTTTTGTAATTAATGCTAGTAGTTTCTAATTCATGCTCTGAAACCTGGAATGCCCTACACCTTGCATATTTTTCATGTTCTGTTGATATTCATTTGGATTTTATTATTGCTGTTATCATGAATGATGATTTCAGAAAGCTTGATTCTTTTGTCTCTCAACAGATTGCCAAAAGCGTTTAATTAATTTGAATTTTGACTCTGATAAAAACAGTCAGACATGCTAGTGTTCGATTAAATTGTAGTATGAATGAAATGACATTCCTAATTCATGAATATGTTCTTGAATTATATATTTGAAGAATAATTCATAATTTCATATTTTAATTTGAGATTCCCGATTTGTCCTGAAATCCCGAAAATATTTCGGAATTCTCAAAAATTTGGTTTGGGATTGGTCTTCAAATTCCTGTCCCAACAAATTTTGGTTTGAGATTCGAAATACTAGTTTCGGTTCGATATCTCATACCAAACCATCCCTAACTATAGCTATGGATTGTCGTATCATTCATAGCAAGTATTTAACATATCGTGTACTAACAGGTGCTTCTACGAAATGAGATTTTCATTCCGAAATCTCCAGGTGATAACATAAACTAATTATGAAGAGATTTGTTCTTAATTGCATCCAGTTGTCATAGCTTAAGTATTAATTAACCTGTAAAGACTTGTGTTTCATTGATGCAGAGACTCCCCAGAGCTGGTGCCATCCACTGCAACGAATCCTTCACGACCGAATCACTCTCTGCCGTTGAAGAATTTAGCACAAACTATGTCTTCAAGCTCTAGGAAAGTCGATAATCTTGACAAATCCACACTTTGATTTCATTACATATGAAATATGGACCAAATTAAACAGGCGAGTTGAATTCGCAACGTTCGTTGCCTCTTCACTTGGCAGCAGCAAAAGCCGATGTTGAAATAGTTAAACGATGGTTGACAGTCAGTAGTGACATGTGCCTCGCAATTGATCTTGAAGGAAGAAACCCCCTCTTCACCTCGCTGCCATGAGAGAGGCCGGCAGGGTTAATGTGTTGAGGGAGCCGCAGCAGCTTGGGACACTGTATGCGAGGGAGAGAGTACGTACACTGTACGTATTGCATTTCTATGCATGTTTGTAAAACATAAATAGTCAGCCTGAGGCTCTCAAGCAGCTTATAAGACTCAACTTTCTAACCGATCACTTTATGTGAGAATTTTTTTACGTTTTTTTTGCAACGTGTGTTTCCGATATAAAATAAATTGGCAATAAGTGGATTAGAGGCTCAAGATCTTTTAACGCAAGAGCTTCATCTCTAATGTAGGATGTTCTCAACAAAGCCTTCTCACATGGGACCTTTTGTATTCAGTAATTTTTCATCGATCTGCAGACAGTAGAGTTTTTTGCTTATGAATGGTAAAGTGGAGCTAATGCTGCAAAAGTAAACGCTTTACAATATTGGACTTTGGACACTCTCACACAAACTCACAGAGATTTTTAGCGAAACTGTTTCTTTCTTTTTTTCAGAAAAAGAAAGAAAAAAGGGAAATGGCAGCAAAGTCACTTTTAATTTGTACTGGCCAATACAAATTAATTAAAAAAAATACCATTATTTGGAAAAGCAAAACCACAACCATCAATAAATAACAAGAAAATAAAAAACAGTAGGGACCTGGGTAGCTTAAGTGGTGAGAGAGTAGAAAAATATATTAAAAATTTGACATTACCCTTTGAAACTATATTTTTCTGTACTAAAACTCATCTCTTTTTGTTTTCTTGAATAAAGTCCATTGACTAGCCTCCAACTAATTAATTAGTATAATATTTTATAAGTACGTAAATTGATTTAAATGTAGGTAAATTAGTATAATATTTGTATGTAGGTAATTACATGATTCAAAATGCAAGTAAATTAGTATAATATTTTATAAGTAGATAAATTAATTTGTATGTAGATAATTACATGATTCAAACAAATTTTTTTTTTCTGTACAAGATATGTCTTTTTTTTTTTTTTTTAATTTGGTAAATTAATTTAAATATATTGCTAATATATATGATACAAGAAAGGTAAAATATCCATCTGGATTTAAGTGCTCATCATAATTAGGATGAGTAATAACATTTATTGACCAAATTAGGATTTTGTGGCATAAGTTGTAAGTGTATTGTAATAGTTGGTTATACATTTGTCTAGTGGCAGTCTATTTGAAATTTGGATTTTATTTGAATGTTTAAATTTAGATGAGTTTTTATTGGAAAAATAGGAATTTCAAGGGTCTATATCTCAAGGACCCAAAAATATATTACAGTGAAATATGTTATACAAATACTAAGGTATGTATGAGGAAGAAGTAGTAGTGTTGTAAGATCCATGGCATGACGCTTCAGTTTGTCCTCCTTCTTCGGAGCCAGTACCATTAATATCAGAGAACAACATTGAAAGTGATCTTGGAAGAGGAAAATAGGTGGCAACCGGCATCTTTGACGGGAGAATGGGCAACGGAACCTCGAAGGTGAACATTTGCATCACTTGTTGCATTGAAGGCCTCATACTGTAATCTGGATGAGCACACCATAGCCCTACAATCATCAAGCACTCTACTTGTTTCTTATCGAAAACTCCACCGAGTTTTGGATCAGCTGCTTCAATAACTTTATCTTCTCCATAGAGATCCCAAACCCACTTCACCATGTTAACTCGAGTATGATCAATAGGTTTCCGCCCGCACGCAATCTCCAACGCAACAATTCCGAAGCTATACACATCCGACTCCTTGCTAGCCTTTCCGGAGATAATGTATTCAGGAGCCATGTATCCCATGGTTCCAGCTAAAGCCGTAGTTTGTGGTTCCTTTCCATGGTCTACAAGTCGTGCTAACCCAAAATCTCCAAGTTTCGCGTTGAAATTCGAATCCAACATAACGTTGCTGGATTTAATGTCCCTATGCAGCACACATTGCTCCCATTCTTGATGAAGCTATTGCAACCCGGCTGCCACGCCTTGAGCAATTTTGTATCTTACCTCCCAATTCAAGAAACTTGTTTCCTTGAACAAATGAGAATCTAAGCTTCCATTGGACATGAACTCGTACACAAGTAGCAGTTTTTTTTCGTGGCACCAACCGATGAGTTCAACCAAATTCCGATGCCTAAGTCGACCAATGATCCTCACTTCTGCCGCGTACTCCTTCAATCCTTGTTTTGACGCTCTCGATATCCTCTTAACCACAACGAATGAGTTCAAGTCCTGTATGAAGCCTTTGTAAACACCACCGAACCCTCCCTCTCCTAGCTTTTCTTCCTTGGAAAAAACACTCGTGGCGTGAGCCAATTCACTGTATGAAAACTTCCTTGGGCCAGAGGTTATGATCCCCTTTTCAAAATCATCGTCCATGATCAAGTCAAGACCGGAAGGATATTCACAATCACTACTAATTTCTTCTCTCTCTCTCTCTTTTTTTATTGACAAATTTTAATTTTAATTATGCCAACAAATTAAAGAGAGAAATAGTGGAATTCTTATAATTAAATTTTAGTTTTGAGAATTGATAAAAAAAATTAATTAATTAATTTTGAGTCCGAGTAAAATGAGAAGACAAGTTCAACTCAATTACTTGGAAAGTGGACATGAGTCAACAGCTCATGTTTGGTATTTAAGCAAAGAAGCCAAGTTCAACTCAATTACTTGCATGCGAATTTACACATACCATTCACATGCAATATTTTTTCTCAATGGATGACAGGCTACCGTTGATTGACATCATATGAATTGTACCAAGCATAATCTTGGTTCTGATTGCACGTAGGGTTACCGCTCTTTTTTTCTTTTTTTGGAAGAAGGGTAATATTATTATCAACAACACAATATAATTACAAAGGAATGGTCCAATTACAATAAAAGCACAAAATAAGATATGGACCCCCAAAACAGAGCCCAGACAAAGATTTTGAGCCCACAAACCAAACAACAAACCTTAATCCTGTAAGAACCGCCGCCATTGAAGCATCTATGAGATATCCCCGAAAACCTGATCTCCAAACAAACTACAAAGATCTAGCCAACCAACTTCACATAAGTGATGGAAAACATGACTACAACATCCTCCACAAAGCACCACACAACTCAGAACCACAACCACAAACCAAAGGAAGCTAGTGAGAGATGACCCACTAGCAGCAAGGTCATCGAAGGCAACAAAGCCACTGAAGAGAAATCCATGGGAGGTGGTGGTGTGAACATTCGAGTCGAAGCTCTATGCACTTCCCGGTAGAATTGCGTCAAAACGCGTTGACAGGTTGTGGCTACAAATCTGAAAATATATGGCTCGAGGAAAGCCGGAGCCAAAATGGAAGAGCAGGAAGAGGAAGGAAGAAAACCATGGAGGTGGAAGATGGGAGATAGACAAATCAGAGACAATTAGCGAAAAATGCAGGAAACTAACAACTGGAAAAGGAAAAGAAAGCACAGGGTGACAACAACCACCTCACACGCAGGTGAAAACAAACTCTCACAGAGAGGATAGAAGATCTCTCACGAAGGAGAGAAAAGTTCAATACCATTCACGCGTAGGGTTTTCATCTAGCTTTAGCGGTTTAGGGTTGGCAATCACATCCATGGCCCTTGTTTTGTCAAGTTGTATCACAAGTTTGCCAAATACAGTTCAGTGAATTCTTCTTCACTTGTAAAAGAGATTTTATGTTTAATTCTTATCAAATGTGAATTTGAATTGCGTTATTGATAGTTTATTGTTAAGCTCAACCCACTCTCTTAATTTTTTAGTGTAGATTGTTTGTTAAAACAAAAAAACTTGTATCACGGATTTTACGAAATTTCACAAAGTAATTTGATAAATGTGAACTATAGCTTATGATTTTTTTTTTATTTCCTTTTTCAAATGCAATTGTTGATTCCTAAATTGTTTAGACGGTAAGGAAAATAGAAAATTAGAAAGCAAATGGTTCCCATAAGGTTTCTAGATGAAAACCATTACTTGTCCCTCGCACGTGTGGTTTCATGTTACTCAGCCTCACTTGGTCCAACTTGAAGGCGCAGAAAGGTCTATAAAAAAATTAAGAAAATTTAAACAAAAGTAATTCGTTGTTAATCAGAATTAGAATTAGAATTTAATATATATAAATTATTTAAATATAATATAATATCAAAACAAAAAATAAATGATCGGAATCCAAGTATTATCTCATATTTACTTGGACGGTATTCTCGACCAAAAAAAACTTGGACGGTAACGTTTTTTAGGCTACTAATTTTGACGGTTTGACCTCCCCTCTTTGGGGACATGGGTCATCCTCGGATCCTCTTTGTAAGGATTTAGAGATTAATCAATTATGTTTGTTCATTGTACATCGTACGATTATAAATTATTTTAAATTTTAAATTGAATATAAATACTATTTAACGAAAACTGATCACATAATGTATAATGAACTGACATGATTAATTGATCATCTAAATTTTAACAAAGAAGATCCGGACATGATCTTATTCTCCACTTTGGTACCACCAAACTAACGGCGTCCGTCAACTTCTGCTCGCCTCCGTCTCCGTTTTGTATTTCGCACGCAAAGCATCAGCGAGACAAAAATTAAAAATGAAGTTGCTGAGTTTGTTAGAGGAACAGAGAGAAGAAGAAGCAAAACAGAGAGAGAAGGTCATGCAGAAAGAGCTCCATCGAGCCGCCGTGCGGGGCTCCGTCGACGTCCTCCTCGAACTCCTCACAGAAGACCCTCAAATCCTCAGTAAGCCCGCCCCATCTCTCTCCGACACCCCCTTACACGTCGCCTCGCTTCTGGGTCACTCTGCTTTCGCCAAAGAGTT
Source organism: Pyrus communis (assembly GCF_041283825.1). NCBI lineage: Eukaryota > Viridiplantae > Streptophyta > Magnoliopsida > Rosales > Rosaceae > Pyrus > Pyrus communis. Next base: position 40,076,158 of record NC_142579.1, on the reverse strand, counting down.
ACTGAGTCGGAATCCCGAACTAGCCGCCCAGTTAGATTCCCGCGGCTCTTCGCCTCTTCACCTGGCGGCGGCAAAAGGGTCGGTGGAGATAGTGAAAAGTCTGGTGCTGGTCAACCCAGATCTGGGTTTGGTCTGGGATCGCGATGGGTTCACTCCCCTGCATCTGGGTGTGATCAAGGGGCGAGCTGCGGTGGTGGCTGAGTTGGCCCGAGTCATACCGGCGGCGACTCGGGTTTTGACTCAGGGAGGCGAGAGTGGGCTGCACTTGTGTGTGAAGCATCACAGGCTGGAGGTGTTGAAGGTTTTGGTGGATTGTATTGGGAGAGGTGATGAGTTTGTGAATTGGAGGGATGGCGATGGCAACACAGTCTTACATGTTGCTGTGGCCAAGAAACAATTAGAGGTAATATTTCCTTAATTTTTGTGGAATAAAGTTTTGTCTTTTGAAATCAAAATTAGTTAATTCAGTGGGAATAATTAGACTTTTATCTGAAAGAAGAAAACTTCAAAATTTCAAGAATTCTATGAATATTAGTGAAGAAAAACTTCAATTCCATTTAACTCACATTGTAAGGAAGAACTTCCCTGTACCTGGAATGCTACGATGATGGAATTTAAAGCTAATCACGCAGTGCTGTGTGTTTGGCGTTGCGTGACTGAATTGGGATGCTACCGTAGCATCCCAAGCCAATCATGCGGTGTTGTTTTTGGAAATGCATGACTGAATTGGAATGCTACGGCAGCATCCCAATCCATTCGTGCATGCTGTGGTTGGTAATGCGTGATTGGGTCGGAGTACTGTCGTAAAATCCCAAGTTAGTCATGCAAATTAACTTGTGTGTTTTGCAATGCGTTTTTAGACTGAGATATCATATTTTTTCATTCTCAATGAAAAGTGTGGAAATTTTGTGCAGGTTATAAAATATTTGCTGACTAATACAAAGATAGATATAAAAGCCCAGAATGCGAATGGTTTCACTGCATTGGACGTCTTATCTCATAGCACTAGAGATTTAAGAGATTTGGAAATCAAACAGTGCCTTCAGAAAGCTGCAGCTCCAGGAATCAACAAGTCACGATCCGTTGCGTACGAGCCGGAAATGGATTCAGTTCGAGTATCCAACTCGATCTCAATGCAGCCGCTAATGTCGAAGAGAATGAGTATAAAGGAAATAGTTAAGAAGAAGGACATTGATTGGTTGGGAAGGAAACGAAGCTCGTTAATGGTTGTGACTTCCCTAATTGCGACAGTGGCGTTTCAAGCTGCATTATCCCCGCCAGGCGGTGTATGGCAGGATGACTATTTCGAATACTCCAATGGCACCGCCGTGGAGCGTCCGCACACAGCCGGGCAGTCAGTGATGGCAAATACAGAGCCCCGTAATTATGGACAGTTCATGATCTTCAACACCATTGCTTTCCTTGCATCATTGAGCATAATTCTACTGCTGGTGAGCGGATTGCCTATGAGGCGGAAGAGATTGATGTGGCTTCAGATGGTGATCATGTGGATTGCAATAACGGCACTAACGGGTACCTATTTTATCGGATTAATCATCATGACACCGAATAAGAGAAAGGGTAGCTATCTGTATTATGTGACACAAGTTTCTGTGCTGATATGGCTGGCGTTGATGGGGATCGTGTTCATTGGTAACGTGATTCGGGTAATCATATGGCTTCTTAGAAAGTATGGATACATGGAGCAGAAAGAAACAGATGATTCACTCTACGTAGACGACGAAGACAATGACGAAATTTGAATACGAAGATTGTACTGATAAATTTTGAGTTGCTGCTCTTCTGGTTGCGATGGGATGTTCTTGTTTCGTTTTGCTTTGCAGCCTCTAGAACTCTTGCATGTTCTCTGTAATTCCTTAATCACTCTATAAATACATCAATCTGATCCTCCATTTTCCACACTAATAAATTCTCTGCTAATCTCACACAATTTGCGTTAAAATGGATTTGAGAAACGCGGGAAACAATTTCTTCACAATCTTGGAAGACATGCTGGACTTGGCCGATCAAGAGCCCGAAAAGTCCCGAAACGCCAAGAACCCGTCTCGGGCATATGTCCAAGACGCGAAGGCAATGGCGGCCACTCCGGCGGACGTGGTGGAGTATCCAAACTCGCACGCGTTTGTGGTAGACATGCCCGGAATCAAAGCCAATGAAATTAGAGGAGAAGACAACGTTTTGGTGGTGAGCGGGGAGAGAAGGCGAGAAAAAGAGGAGAGGGTGGGATGAAGTATTTGAGGGTGGGGAAGTTTATGAGGAAGTTTGTGCCACCGGAGAATGTAAATTTCGAGACATTTCGGTGGTGACTCAAGGCGGCATGCTGACAGTGAGGGTGGAGAAGCTGGCTCCGGCAGAGCCCAAGAGGGCCAAGAGCAGGGCCGGTCCTGAGTTTTTTGATGCCCATTGCAAAAGCTCAAAATGTACCATTTTTTTAATACGTAAACATATGTTTAAAAAAAATATTTAACGAGGATAATCACATGTATGTGTAAAAAAAATTCATCACTAATAGCATGCAAAATGGCTTCCAATTGCTGTCATGTATGTGTAAAATTTTAATCACATCAACCAAATTATGATTCAAAACAGATGGATAATCACACATACAAACCTGCAAACGGCTTTTGACTTCATCATTAGTAAGCCCATCAACCTTCATTAACTCTCTAATTTGTTTTGGTGTAGCAGCTGCAAGAAAAAGAAAAGAAAAAAAAACCAATCACATAACGCATTAAACACACATCCAATACATCTCAATCCAATAAGATATTCATTCAATCATATAAAATATAGATATTCATCAATTTACCCTGAACTTGTAAGGATTAGGCAACACAAAGCAAAGAGTGGCCAACACAAATTTCCCTGTGCAACATTTCCAAAATCTTCACTGGTATCCATTTGCAAATCCACAAAGACAAGTAATGTTTCATATCAATCACATTGACAAACAAACTAAACAACCTCCTGAAAATTTTAAACCCAAAAAATGTACCAAATTTGTTATTTATTAACATAATCAAAGCAACTAAACAAAAACCAAAATTGAAAGTAATAAAAATAGATTGGTACATTTTTTGGGATGGGGCTCCTTCAGCACAGATTGGGCATCTCTAACAAATTCTCCTAATAACAAGTAAAATCCTCAATTACAAGCATAAACCTCAATTACAAATTGGGTTCATAAGAGAAGGGCAGTCTTGGGAGTTAAAGAACCGAGATGCTTCTCTAACAGAGAAGAATCTGGGGAGTACAAAGTGTGGGTGGAGAAAAGCAAGTAGATGGAATTAAAAATGGGAACAGAAAATTAGGGAAATAAATTCGAAAAGTGGATTGAGGGTTTGCAAAGTGAAGCATACCCGATTCCTGGAGGTCATCTTCGCAAAGTCATTGTGCGGCCCAGTTTCAATGAGAGAGAGAGAGAGAGAGAGAGAGAGAGAGAGAGAGAGAGAGAGAGAGAGATTGCAATGGCAAAGGGGTAGGGATTTATCAATTTTGCAGAGCTTGGGAGAAAAGAACAGACGGCAGGGTAGTGGGGCAAACAAAGTGGGGGTGGGGAATCGAAATCTGGGCCCCTTACGTTATTATTATTTTTTTTAATGCTCAAAATCTGGACCAAGGTGGTGGTGTGGTCAAGAATGGAAAGGAAGACGCCAAGGTGGTGGTCAAGAGGGGCAAGGTGGAAGCCAAGGCGGGCAAGGAGAAGAAGGGAAAGCCGCGGAGCCGCTTGCTCTGATGGTCTGCACGATCAGTTTGTGATTGCTCACTAGTGGTGATGGTACCGTGGTACGTGTGTGTAAATAAAGCTGCATGCATTCATGCACGCATCGTTCCTTCTGGTTTTCTGTCTGTAATTTCGTATGCTTTGGTCATGTCTACCTCACTTGGTTTTTGCCTTTTGGGTTTTCACAAAAATAAGATAAAGGAAGGAAAGCTTGTATGCTTAGTGTCGTGTCGTTTAATATGTGGATCTATAATGTAATTTCAGTGTTTACATTTGAAATTACACTGAAATTACTTTATAAATCCACATAATGTGTTTATTATAGATCCACATATTACCACAGGTAATACATATTATCTGCGGTATTGGTCGTGTTCATTATTTATACAGCTAGACTTGAATCAATTTTATCGCTTCAAAACAAAATTAAAAAAAAATAAAAAATAAAAATAAATGAACACCAAAAAAAAGGAATAAATAGGTGTTCCATTGTTTATACAGCTGGAGTTGAATCAATTTTATTGCTTCAAAACAAAATAAAACAAGGAATTAAATAGATAAACAACTACTGCCCACCCTGAGAGGCAGTCCGACAAGTAGTCGATCCCGGCCTCCAACCCGACATCCATCTGTCTGTCGTCCCTCCCTTTCATTTCTTCTCATTATCGCATATCTGTTTGATAATGATTTTGTGGTCATATACGTGCATGGTTTTGTGGTCATGTGTTATTTGCGAATGATGAATGTTGCGTTCTGTCTCGCGCTCTTAATACGAGTATCATGAGTGAAACTATATATTAGTGAAATAAGGGGGCGTTTGTTTGCCCTCACTAAGTTGGACTGGACTGGACTGGACTAGCTATTAGTCCAATACTGTGTTTGTTCCATGCTGGGACTAACATTAATGAGACTAAAGGGGACTAGCATGGACAAAACCCTTCACTAAGAGGTCTTAGCGAGACCCCCCAATAACCATGGGACTAGCTAAGACTATCTTCTCTTTCTCGTCCTCGTCATGCTCAACGACCATTCTCGACAGACTCCTCGTCGTCTCCGGTCACCTAGATCAATCATTAACTTTCCGACTCTCTTTCAGATCCATTTCACAATCAACTTTCATACAAAATATACCAAATTGAAGCTGGGAGTGACAAGATTACGATTTTACTTGAATCGAGGCCAAAATGTGGTCGAATGTGGTTGGAAAATGGCCTGGAAGTCTCGGCCTGTTCAGGCTTCTTCAAATCCATGACAGATTCGAGCATTCAACGCTAAGATCTCGGTCCAGGGATGGTGATGAATTTTTTGGCGGTACTAACTTCATCCATTTTAACGAGGAAATGGTAGGAAAAAATGAAGAAAAAGATAAGATCATAATAAAATATTAATAATTTATATATTAAATAATATAATATTATAATTTGTTATTATCCAGCTTCTTAGTCCAATACTGCACCAAACGATTCACTAAGTTAGTCCAGTTTAGTCTAGTCTAAGCCAGTCCAGCTTAGTCCTTGAAGCTAATCCAGTCCGAGATAGTCCAGCGCAACAAACGCCCCCTAAGTGTACTGGTTAAGCGTTGCAAATCAAGTACTAGTGAAACTATACATATGCTACTTCTTTATGTCAAATAAAACTTAGAAATCTCTATCACCATTTTTCTTCGGCTACACATTATTTTTCAGTTCTTATAAATTATAACATTAGTTTGTATAATAACATGTGGTGTTCAAACCCTTTTAGGTACATTGATAAATCTTTCCTAATTTAGAGTTGCCTTGCCTCGCTGGCTCACAATTAACTAAAGGACTGGTCATGGTGAATACAATTAGAGTGATCATTTTTACACTATTTATGAAGGTTCACTCAACTTCTTATCCCCATATATATATTGGTAAAAGCTTATTTTATTAAACACCAACAAAAAACATACATCACACCAAAGGCCCAAAGACTACTTATCAACAAACAAAAATAGGCCTAAAACACTAGAAAATACAAAATGAGCCCAAAAACAGTTAAGCCCAAACCTAACATCAACCATCTGAAACCAGAAGCTTCAACAACTTTTCACAACTTTCTTCACCATTCCAATGCCAATCAATCCATCTGATTCCTTGTCCACAGCTGAGCACCGCCTCAACAGACGCCATATAAACCCCGATTTGCTACATGAGCACAACTATAAATTAGGGATAGTCGACAATTAAGCGAGAGAAGCCAACTATCAGTATGAAGCTCTTGGAAACCCACGAACGACACTACTGGAACTGATATACAACAAAGAGAAAGTGGTGGTGTTGGAAACACCCGAGTCGGTGGATACGCCGAAAGTCTACTTAGTAGGATGCATGGAAATAGATCAGAGCAAGAAAGAGCCATGAAGAGTAATGCCCCTGGATATAGAGGAATAAAATAGATCGAAGTATAAATTTGGGAGACAAAGCAGTAGAAGCAAGGAAAACAAAAGAGAAAGAAAGTAAGAAGGAAACGGTAACCGATTCCCGGGCGAAGCTAGGACCGGTGTCATCGGGTTTTTTTTTTTTTTTTTTTTGAACGCCTCACACAAAAAATGAGAATAACTCTCAACTTGAGAGAAAAGCTCTCACCACGGGAAGAAATTTTTTCTTCTTATCTATATAATTTGAACTTAGAAAAATATCACTAAAGTTTCTAACCATAAAAAAACGAAAAATACCTTTGGGTGGCGATTAAATGTCTACTATGTATTAGAATTGTTATTAGCATTTTAAAATTTTTATTTTACACCTTCACAAGTGTAATTTTTCTACTTATAAAAATTTTAGATAGCAAAATAAAATATTGGAGTGGCACCACCAACCATTCTCTTTATTATTTAGTACTATTTTCCATGTATCGTCCTTTTTATTTCCCCAAAAAATCTGGAGAATGACTAAAGAAGCCCTGCCTCTAGTAAAAGTTTTAAACCTTCCAAACCGTTCTAGACGCTCATAGAAGAATTAAACGGAACCTCCTGGAACCCCCTGCTGCATTCCACGTGTCTCCAGAACCTTCCTTTTTCCCTTCCCGCTAACCCACGTCCCCTCTCAACTCCTCCTATAAGTACGGATCCACCGCCCTCCTCCCACAGCGACCAGAAGTTCCTACTCAAGGGTTCACAAAAGCCTGCTAATCAACTCCGAAAAGCGAAAATTCCACCCACCAAGAAGCGAAGAATGGATATCAGAATCCCCGGTTTTGATGCCCCACTCTTCTCCACACTGCAGCACATCATGGACGTCGCCGACGACGCCGAGAAGTCATTCAACGCCCCCACCCGGACCTACGTCCGCGACGCCAAGGCGATGGCCGCCACGCCAGCCGACGTCAAGGAGTACCCTACCTCCTACGTCTTCGTGGTGGACATGCCGGGGTTGAAGTCCGGAGACATAAAGGTCCAGGTGGAAGACGACAATGTACTTCTGATCAGCGGCGAGAGGAAGCGGGAGGAGGAGAAGGAAGGGGCTAAGTACGTGAGGATGGAGAGGAGGGTCGGCAAGTTCATGAGGAAGTTTGTGCTGCCGGAGAATGCGAATGTAAATGCGATTTCAGCTGTTTGCCAGGATGGGGTTCTGACCGTGACGGTTGAGAAGCTGCCGCCACCGGAGCCGAAGAAGCCCAAGACAATCGAGGTCAAGATTGGTTGAGACTGCAGAGAGCTGTTTCTGTGATTTGGGTTCTGAGAATAATCGTGCCCGGATTATAAAATGGTTTGCGGATAGATTTTGTGGCTTCGTTGTATTTTCTGAATGTGTTTACGTGTTTTATATGTGTTTTGGTGTTCTAAGCATGTTTGTATTTTCAGATCAATGAAGCATATTATGTATTAATGCCTACTTCAATCTCTGTTAATCCTTCCCATTTCTGTTGGCGACTTTCACAAAATCCGCCAAAAGTGTGCATTGCGGAACAAATAACTCGAACAATTGAATTATCGGACAACAAATTATGCGAAAAATCGAATCATTGGACATCATACGAAGAACAGAATCGTAGCAAAAGTTGCTTAAACGAAAAGCTTTTGAAACAAAAGGAGTTAATGTTTTAGCAACAATGACATTGACTGTGAGTGTGGCTAGAATTATTACGCCACATCCGCTGCGCATGTGTCCACGTTTTAAACAGATTGAGATAAGGCACTGCATAATTTCTCTGCCTCTTCGAGGCTTCGGTGGCGTCTCTGCCGGTTCCATTAGGCGCCTCTTGTTGGGTGCTGGAGCTCCTGGAAAACAGAGCGATGAAGAAGCCTTCTTTGTCCTCCTTCGGATCGGTCCTAATCAAGCATTCGGCTGCAAGGCAAGATAACGGCAGTGATTGAGATGCCAATATCTGAACATTTTGTCAAATTTTGTCAAGATTTAAGGATGCTACTTACCGCCCTCGATAACGGGGAGACCACGGCGGTGCCATTTCGGGAAGGGGGTTTCCAGTTGGAAACCATTGGATGCAGCAAGTGGTAGCACAGATTTAACGACATCTTCGTTTTCAACTTGGTTGACAGAGCATGTGCTGTAAACAACTCTCTCCACTTCCGGAACTGGCAAAAGCGGTACACATCAATTCATATGATTGAAATAAATCGGATTATTAACGAAATGAACAAGGCAAGCAGTAGATATCGGTATCTAAGCGACTACCAGATGGAAAGGATCAAGTTTTGGCTACGATTTTGGGATTCAGAAAACGTTTTTTTTCCCCACATTTTTAGGTAAACAACTGATAGTAGAAACAAACTTACAAGATAAAGCATGAGCCAGAGCTTTTCTCTGAAAGGCAGCGAGCTTGTTAAGTCTTTCTGTGCTGGCAAAATCGGCACCCTGACCTACGTATTTTAAAAGAACATAGATGTTCGATCAATTCGTAACTCTGCACAAGCAGACTAATGATCTGGGAACGTTAAATAAGCTTCCTTGCATATTGAATAAGAGTTACGCACATCTTGCGACAGCGTAAATTTTTTTTTTTTTTTTTTTTTTTTTTGTTGGTTGGATATACCGATAGAAATATCTAGTTGGGTAAAATTCAGCAATTACAAGAAGCTATCTAAAAGGCACCTGGAGCAGAAGATGGGAGCAAATGATCTAATCTTGCAGAAGCAGTCCCAGATCCAGAGCAGGAAGGATCTAAAAGAATGGCCCGGACCTGTAACATTGAATTTTGTTGTAAGCATGAAAGGAATGTATTTGAAACATTGTAAAATGCGAGTTCGCAACCAGGAGAAGAAAAGTAACGACGGTCTGGAAGTTAAGTCTTCTAACCTTGGAAAATTGAGGATCTTCAGGGTTTAAGTCTAAGAAATCTCCATGCACAACCTTAATATCTAAGCCCAGGTTAAGTCAAATGGCTTATTATAATAAGTTAACGCTACAATAGCACAAGATATGATCAGCGACCGGCATAATCTAAACGTTATAAACATAAACATAATGATGTATCATATTTCAGATTACTCGTTAGATTGCCGTAGTTCCACTACTTCCAAGGAAAAGAGAACAAACAGAAAGTAATCGGAAAGATGAAGGCAGAAGGATACTAGAAGCACCAGAAAGTCTGATAGTCTCTTTTAAACGTTTAACCCTGTCTTCATTCAGTTCACATGCTATTACTTTTCCCTCTCCTCTCATAAGAGCTGCAAGGTGCACAGTTTTGTTTCCAGGAGCCGAGCATGCATCAAGAACCTTCAAAGGAAATCATATTTAATTGGCGCAAACTGTTGTATAATCTTAAAACCAAAACTCAATACAACCGACGCAAAACATTAACCCAACTTAAGTTCATAATAATTAGCGATGTACAAACTTTACCGACCTCCCACCCTGGTTTCGGAGCAAGGGCTGCAGCCACCATAGAGCTTGCCTTTCCCTGTTAAAGAAATGGTTAAAACATAACTCATGCAGATAAAAGATAAATGGATCCTTCACGATTTAGACAATTTTCCACATCATCCTTCAACAAATAAGAACAGAACATAAAGGCAACGTCAAGGTTGGTTGAAATTTTATGAGGAAAGTACTAATAACAATATTAGATCATTCTTAAAGTACTAATAACAATATTAGATAATTCTTACTTGCATAAAAATACTTCCATCCTTTATTAGAGGATGATCGTGAAGATCACTACCCGGTGGAAGAACCAACAAGTGAGGAACCAGGTCATCCTTTTGAACCTATGTAAGAAAAAAACTGTCTCAGTAACACGGCAAAGAAACTAAAGAAGACAAACGCATAACAAAACACACAACACATTCTTTTCTCAATGTTCAAAATTGGTCTTTGCAACGCATTCACTTGATATTAGGTTATCGGCAATTGCCAAACACCCAAGTTGCGGCTTTACATGTTTAATTCAGTAGAGATAGCCTAGTCTGATGTTTCACCCATTCCACCATAAGATTACCTCTAAATTTTGTAACGTGTGTTACACGACATACACTTGAACTTAATTACATTCTTACAAAACATTAATTACAAAGTTTGAGGAAATACCTGAAATTGCTTCTTTAATTCAAGTAAGGCAGTGTCAACATCCATTTTCAGAGTATTTACTCGAACATGACGAGGTATTGAGATATCTGCAACACGAAAATGGTGTTAGAACGGAAGGTAACATCAGTCCGCATCCTAACAGTTTAAGATTTCCCTTAGATTCTATGAAATGAACATTGCAAAGCATTCTGTTTCTACCAATTCCACTATAGTAGTATACAATTGAAGAGATGGAATAACAGTATGAAACTAAAAACATGTAAAATCACACACACCGGGAATTTCATAAAGAGCTATCAAGTCTTCAACTTTCTTCACTTTTTTCTTCACCAAAAGCCGAGCCAGAGCGGACTGCAGAGCTTCTTGGCGACGCATGAGATACTTCTCCGCATCACCTATTGCGGATGAACTCACCTGTATAAAAATTTAATTCACATTTCACCTCAAAAATTGACCACAATCACAAAATTAGGGGCAGAAAATCAAATGCTGTTTCGAGTTCATAACGAATATTACCTGACCGAAAAGGATGTCGTAGGTGACTATGTAAACCAACTCATCTTGCTTCTGCAACATCAGAATTAAGCAATTCAGTGCCTGAGAGTTCAAATTGCTTGTTATTATGAATAAAAAAGAAGACATTTTGATACCTTCCACTTGCTATTCAGTACTTCGGCAGCATTCAAGACCTCTTGGATAATCTGAAGATCTGAAATAAGCAGGAAAATCAAATTTTATCGGCAGCCAAACAGAAAGTAAGCCAATAAAAAATAACTTCACTTTGCATTTCTGAATGCGGTGAGAGTTGTAAACTTACATTTTAGGGTTTGACAAACCAAAGCGAAAGTGCCTTTCTTGTTCCTGACGGAGGGACTGTAAACGAGCGACTTGATGGTGCCGACGGACCGCTTCTTGGCGTCGCCTTGGAGGACGAGCTTCAATACCTTCGCAGCCTCTCTCCGGGAGAAGTAAGCCGACCTCTCCATGTTTAAACGACGCCGGTTTTCCGACTTATCGGCGGCTGCAGGCAGCGGCCCCGCTTTGTGCTTTAGGCGCACCATCGCTCACGGTTTGAGCACACACAGAAAGGGGCGGCAGGAAACCACTGCATATGTAACCCTTCTGCAAACGACGTCGCTTGATTAGAAAGGGTAAACTTGTAGGGGCAATTTTGTAATAAAATTTATAGAATAGAGCTTGGTAGTCCTTTTACACACCCACGGACCAAAAATATGATATTTTTGAGAACTTTTCAGCCCGTCGGACACAGAGCGAAACTCTCACGTATCGTTATACAATTAGAATTAAAAAAAAAAAATTTCAAGTGTTCGTCCAATTAAAAAAGATATTGTTTTGTTTCACCGCATCTGAGGGCATATTGAAATATGTCTTCAAAAATAGCCTTGTGGGACTCCAAGATGTGGAAAAACATAGCGAAAGCTGTCACTAATGAGGCGGGAGTCAATTTCATTCACATTATCGATGTCTCATATTGGATTTCTTTGTTAGTTGTGGTATTTTATTTAGTTTCTAGAAAAAATGTTGGCGAACTCATTACATTGCCATGGCTTATGGTTTAGGGTTTAGGGTTTAAGGTTTAGGGTTTAAGGTTTACAGGTAAACATGAGTGTCTTGTCCTCCTGGGGTGTCTGATATTTCATAGTTTTCATGTAAGTAGTGTCCCTCAAATTGTAGCTTTTCTAATGTGTTTTTCCGCTCAATTATTGGCAGGTGGATGCTTTGACAACAAAGCGGGGCGACAACGAAGGGGGAGGGGTTAATGAGCGGCTGGTAAACCAGGTAATCTCGAACCGATTCATGCTCATCAAGACACGAGGCACACGCTCGATCGTATATTGTTCATTTGTGGATAAAGTGAACTCACTCACCGTCTACAGTCGCAGTTGCTTGTAGAGTTAGATGGTGGAAACGAGAGACGGGGTGTGTTTGCTTCTCTGCCACTAACAGGTACAACCAATTGTTCGTACGTTTTCAGTTTCCATGATGCTGCATCAATGATTACCAATATGCAGTTTCTCCAAATTGCTATATGTTTCGGCAGACCTGATATGTATCTTGCACTACCGGTTTGTCCATGAAAAATCTATTACTCTATGTATTAATCCTGCTAAGTTAATAAAGCTGCTATAGCTGCTCTAAAAGAGAAACAGTTACCTAAAGATAGCCGAATCAGCGGATCTCCGTGGATTATAAAACAAACTCACTTTCAGCAAGACCAGCTTAAAATCGGACTGTCTGTAACAGTCAAGGGAGATAAGTTTATTCATACATGCTTAGTACCTACCCGTTAACAAACAATCGTTTCTTACTTTGATTCCCATAAAGCGGCTTATTCGATATGGTTTTTCATTGCTTGTCCGGAGCAGCAGACTAGGTTCTACTGGAAATTTGGAGAGCGCCTCGAAGCACGAAGATGAAGCACAAATATGTCACACGCACACGAGTTTGTTGCAGATGCCCACTGCAGAGCATAACGATAGCAGAAACTGTTGGAGAACAGGAGAAGGGCGAATTTTGTCGGGAACTCTGAAGTGTATACCTTTCTGTCCGCAGTCTATGATGTTGCAGGATGATTCCTCGAAAAAAAGGGTTGTGTTTGTTGGACTTGAGTGATTGGCTAGATAATTACTATTAGCGTTCTGAAAAAGTCATTTTACAATCATTATCTTCTTTTTTTTCCTAAGAAAGATTGCGTGTTTTTAATTTTTCATTTCGTGATTGGTTGCGCTAAATCTCAACATTTACTTTGTTCAGAAAGAAATTGGTATCAAAAGTTTTGGTTAATTTGTATAAAACAAGATAAAGAATTTATCTTTCAAAGTTATTGCTTGGCTACCCAACTTGATATTGATATCATGATAATATGACAGTTATTCAGTGGACCCTTTGACATTGCCTCTGGAAGTTACTCACATACTTCCTAGGTTAATTCTTTCGTTAAATGGCTGCCTAATTTTTTATGTCTGTCTAACATCAACTTTGAACAAAATTTTGATGAACTGAGACTAAATGGTCCATAATTCTTGTTGACATTATTGTCAGATGTGACGAGTTCACACTTCTCTCTTAAAATATTGTATAAGGTGCGACGTGCGCCATACATTAATGTACAGAAGAAAGATTTAGGAAATTTACTTATACCTTGTAAGGGGGTAAATTTTTAAATTTGGACGACCAAAATATGTGGTCGTCTGGATCTAGACAAAAAAGTACCCTCTTATTTCAACCGCATCCACTACAGATTATATCCTCCGGTCCCGAGAAACGATCGGTAAGGCAGGACCAATTACAGCAGTACATTTGGTCAAGCTTTTTCATCTGGTCAAGTTCTTGCTTCATTCTTTTTAGGTTGTACGGAGCCCATGTGCACTTCAAATCACAGAAGCAACAGTATGTGCAACGCCAACGTAAGGACAGGGTTAACGCTTTTCACATTTTAGTACGACTGCGAAATTAAATGAAACAAGTGGAACATAACATGCCAAACATTGAGCTCATTTTCATGTGCATGATATGTTGTGTTAATTGGTTATATAGTTGTGGGACATGTAACATGAAATATTAAATAACCCTTGTACTTTTGAGTTTTCAGATAATCAAAAATGCTTTGTAGCAGTAAAATTACTTTATACATAAGCATTTGTTCGACCACGTAATTATTCAACCACACACATAAAGTACCTATATTCTCTATCTATAAGTTTCTTATGTAAGGTACCTTATTCGAGCGTCTAAACAAAATAACTCTCCCTCCAACATAAGGATGGTACTTAATGACCTTAGCTCGATGACTTAGTCTCATAATCTCGTATGTGGTGCACTGAATGCATCAAGTCACCATCACAATTGACTTGTATTAATATTATTCATTGATTATTCTTATTTATTATTTATTTTTCTCAAGTGTGAAGGATTGGGATTGGTCTAAACACGGGACCCTTCAAGTTACGAAGTCTTCCCCCAAGTCCTCCTTTGGCATGTTCCACACACTATACAGTCCTCACTGCATCTTTCTTCTGGATTTTATTTCAAGTATTTTTTATTTTTAGTATATTTCGGAAGTGTTCTATAGTCTTGTGTTTTTAAACAGTTATAACGTTAGTCAAATATACAATAATAAAAAAAAATTATGATTAAAAATACGGTTCAAATAAAATACTTCAAATCATCATCGAATTTTCGGTTTCAAATTAATAAATATCTGTCATTGTCTATGTGGCACTCCTACTTAGCATCAGCTTTGAAGCTTCCTTTCATTGCAAAGGAAGGTCACAATGAAACCTCCTGCTCCTCCTTTTCGAACCAGGGAGAGAGATCATATATTTAGGTCATGCTCAACGTTCAGTTTGGTCATACTTTTTGGTAACTAAATGTCTGGTGGCAACTTCAGGTCAGCAGAGTCACCTGAGACTAATGACTTTTCCGACAACTCGAATTTTGAGTTTTCGGAATTCTTGATGATCGGCGAGTGGCTCGATGGAGATCCGAGTTCCGTGGCTTCGGAGTTATCTGTCCAGAATTCGGGTTTTCAAGCAAATGAAGCTGATGAGTCTGGTGCAGGGAGCAGCCAACCTGGAGGGTCTACTAGCAGTAAGCATATAAACAATTATCCACACACTCACATACATATATTTGTTCTAATGCATTCTAGCTCCAATTGTATTTCTTGTTTTTTTTTTTTTTTTTTAACTATTTATTTATTTTATGTGTGTGTGTGTTAGGAGGAGAGAGTGGAAGCAGCCGGGAGAGGCAGGAAACTAGAGAGAGAGTTGCATTCAAAACAAAATCAGAGGTTGAAATATTGGATGACGGGTTCAAGTGGAGGAAGTATGGTAAAAAGGTGGTGAAAAACAGCCCTCATCCAAGGTAGAAGAAAACAAATAGAGTAAAAGTATAATTAACCGAATCATGTACAAATGTGTTCCTTTCCTTTTACGAAGTTACAAACAATAATCTTAACTACCCTAATCTATTGGAAGGGATTCAAACTCACATGTAAGACGGCGAGTACACTGCTCTGGTTAACTTGTCTAACCTACATATGCGATTTAGATATAACTTTTAGCGATGTTTAGACGTATTTGATCTGATAATGGTATATTTGATTGCAGGAATTACTACAAGTGTTCAGTTGAAGGGTGCCTTGTGAAAAAGAGAGTTGAAAGAGACAGAGAGGATCCAAGGTTTGTAATTACAACTTATGAGGGTGTCCATAACCATCCAGGCCTCTAATTTTTTGGCATTTTTAGAGTTTTGAAGGGATGAGACTTCTCAGGATGTTAGATGCAGTCTATTTGGTTGACAACGCCTTAAGTAATGGGACTTGTAATTCAATAACACTTTAGGCACAAAAAGTTTTTTTTTTTTTTTTTTTTTTTTTTCCCAAATGTTTGTTCACCTAGTGGAGTGAACAAAGACTGCCATATGTTTCATGGAGCCAATATGTACTAAAGTTATGGCTATAAATTTCTTGTGCAAAATATCCATCCTTTCTCAATTGACGGATTTTGTATCTGTAACATGTAACACATTTTGGTATTGACGCGTTAGCTTTTAATGTGAAAGACATCATATCAATAGTTTTTCTTTTAATAAAGAGCAGACATCTTGTCCTGAATTGTGTCATAGACATCAAGATATCATATCAATAGTCTTTCTTTTAATGTGAAAGACATCATATCCATAGTCTTTCTTTTAATAAATAGCAGACATCCTGTCCTGAGTTGTGTCATGGACATCAAGAAAGCAGATGTCAATTAAATGTTTCCTGTAATCACTCAAAACAGGCTCCATTCCGTAGCATTTAAGTTTCTCCAAACCAAACCAACAGTCAACGGCACACGGGGGCGTAATCCTAAGTTGGGATTCCGCTCTCAATTAAGATTAGTTAAAAGTAAAATATCGCTTGTATAAAGAAAAACTCATCAAAATATCAACAGCAGCATTTATTCAATGAACAAAGAAACGAAAGCAAGAAGTTTCAGATTTGAAGTATAATACAAGAGAATCTATCAATCACATAAAAACCTGTACGCAAAATGGCCCGCTTAACATCTCTATTCTCACTCTACAAACAAAAGAATCTGTACTAGGAAAGCACATATACATATTACATGTTTACGTGTGGTTTGATGCTTTCATTCGGAAATATAACATTCGGGTTTCGAACGTGTGGAGCAATCGAATCTTTCCAGGTATATTCCGTTCCTTGGAAATGAGAGGAAATGCTCCACAAAAAATCTCTATGCTTCTTTGCTGAAACCAGTGTGGATGATCTTACAAGGGCTTTCGAGTTTGAAAGTGGAAAACTAGTCGTCTTACCCATGCCAGTGCCAAGCAACCATCGGGAGCCAGACTGCAGTTGCGTTGTGGTGCCCCAGAGCAGCCTCTTGCCTGGTGCGGTATCCACTCCTGACAGGTGGACGTTGATGATTTTAAACTGAGGGTTCCATCCTTCATCTCCTTCATTGGTCTCCCCTTTAATCTTGTCGCCATACTCCTCAAACACTGGCTCATCGAGTTCGTTCTCTTTGCTATCGTTTAACAGCACACTTGACACTTCTGGCTTTAAATTGGCTAAAGCTCTCTCCACTTGAATTAGAGCAAGCATTGGAACGCCCACTGGTTCATAGTTTCGAAAGGGATCTCTAAGCTGCACCATGAGAGCAATTGTGAGGTTGTCCCCCAAAAGTCCACACTTCCGGCCAGATAAATCACTGCAGTTCGTATCTTGTGTCAAATTTCCATCGATCAAATCTGTGTACTTGGCATGATGGGCAGCAAGGATTTTCGTCATTCGATCTCTGCTGTGACCTTCATTATTAATGATTGTAGCATCTAGCCTCAACCATTCGTCCAGTGATAAAGAGAGAGCCAATAATCCCTTAGCATCATCAACACAATCTCCAAAACCGCACAGTTGCAAACCTCCAGACTCAGCATATATACTTGAAGGTGCCTCTCCACTTGACATGCGGGACTGGATTCTTAACCCTTCCAGTGAGAAAGCTTCAATTTTTCTCATAGCCAAAGGAGCAAGATATTCTAGAGATACATAGTCTGACCCCATCTCCCTACCTCCCAATTCGGCGGAACTCAGGTTATTACAACTCCAACTAGAAGGACATCCTTCATCCTGCCTCCCGCCATATAAAATCTGCTCAAACCTGAAACAAAAACGAG
Organism: Pyrus communis; assembly: GCF_041283825.1. Taxonomy (NCBI): domain Eukaryota; kingdom Viridiplantae; phylum Streptophyta; class Magnoliopsida; order Rosales; family Rosaceae; genus Pyrus; species Pyrus communis. The sequence goes on along the minus strand of NC_142579.1, from coordinate 40,058,701 downwards.
AAGTAAGCCAACAAATAGAGAAATGTTTCAAATCACAATAGTTCAGAAATAAATGTACTTGTTGTGCTCACAACCTTTCAGACCCCACTATGTTTGGCGCTGGGGCTGCTGCCTCCCAAGCTACTTGTTGTATTGTCTTCCCCGTAATATCTTCCAAAGGTGTTAGTTTATTCACCCACTCATGCAGCATATCTCCAACCAATGCCAGATGCTGCATTATCTCGATAACATCATAACCCATTACTGCTGGTATAACAACGGGATTAGAAATTTGAATGACCAAGTTCCCACCATTTTTAGCATTTCTGAAAAGTGAAGGATTCATAGACTGCAAAATGCCTCCACCCTTCAACCGAACATAAGAACCAAAGCCTTCTCCGAGTGGAGGTAAGAGTGGCTCTTCAAGGGGGAGCTCAATTGGACTACCAAATCCACCAGAGAAGGTACGAGGAGAATTCCGAAAGTCCTTTTCATTTAATCCCCATTCTCGCATCAAAGCTTCAGTCTCCAAGCCTTCAAGAATTTTGGCCTTCCTTCTCCATAATAGCTCACTTTCTTTCTTGTGCTCTTCTTCAGCGGCTTCAATAATCAACAACAAATCAGAATTCTCATAACAATCTCCAGAATCAGAACCTGGTGAAACACAGGATCCAATTTCGGGCTGCTCTTCCGTCCAATCAAAATCAAAAAATAAGTTTCCTGAACCCAGAGACTCTTTTTCAAACTCTCTTAAAAGACGTTCTCTAGGAGACTCGGCATCACTATCAGAACTCATGCTACAATCCATTCCAAGGATGCTTAGGAAATCACTTGACACGGATTCAGTAACATCATCCAAGCTAAATGATTTTTCACCTGTCTTACTTGCTTTGTAAGTCGACTTAAGCTCCTTGTGGTTTCTTTCCTCAAGAAACTCTCCTGAAGAAAATGGATGATCCAAATCTACTGATTCTGAAATCAATTGAATATGAGTTGCAGACTCCACCTCATCCATGGCCGATCCCTTGATGCATACGCTATCTTGTTCATGTTTGCTGTCATCCACCACAACCTGGTCCACATAACTATCATGGACTTCCTTTGGAATAACCATAGTCTTCTCCTCGAGGTCCATATCATAATCGTTAATGATCTCATCCAAATAAATGATTTCAACTGCTGACTCATCATTAGCATGACCAGGAACTTCATCAGATTGCAACTCTTCCTTCTCAGACATTTCTGTCCCCACTTCTACAATGGTAAATTCAGTATCATCATCTTCACACTCTTCAATTCCTTTAGCAAACGAAAAGTCTATATCAGTCTTAGGTTCAATTGGTGGCACATGTTCACAATCTGACTCTGTTACACTACTCAACCTGGTCTCATCAAGTGTCTGACATAAGAAATTAATTGACTTGGAGAGCTCCAACCCTCCATTCAGCAATGCTTCGCGACAAATCTTCAAATCAAGAGACTGAGATGAGAAGGCAGGCCTGGGGGTTACATTACTTGGCACACTCCCAACTCGCTGAAGCATCGTAGCTCCACCATCCAACGAACTTGACCCTCTTGGCCTCGTGTTCGTAAGCTCAGGAACATTTGGATTATCCCTCACACTAACTAACTTATGCTGCATCACCGAAAATCCTAAACTAACATTTAGATTAGCCCCTCTAGCCTTGCCTGAAAGGTTAAAGCTTGTTGTCCATTTACCATAACATTTCCCCCCCTCCAGCTCCTCAAAAGTAAGTGGTAACAGCCTCGTAAGATCAACCCAGTGGTTCCCAATGTCAAGCCCTAGCGCCCCACTCAAAGAAACGTAAATCAACGAAAGCTTATCCTCATACTTAACTGAATGGTTAGCGCCATTTCTACTTCCATACACAGAACACCTATGCATCAAGGTTTCATCAAACTCAGCTACGCCCTCCACAACCTTCGAAGACCGAGTCTGCAGCGCCTCACCCTTCCTCTTCCAATGCACACATACACTAAGATTATTAAAACTCACAGGCAACCCCTCAACCGAATGCACATGAAGGTAAAAACAACAACTAAATTTCCGATTCCCCATATGACTGAGAGCCTTCAAGGGCCTCTTCCAATTCCACACCGAAGATGATTTCTTGTCCTTGTGCAACAAATCTCCCCTAACCAATCTCGGGTTTGAATCCGAAAAACGGGTTTTCCCGGCAGATTTGGATCTTCCATCAGAAGGGGAAAGCAAAACATTTGGTGGGGATTTATGCAAGTAAAGGGCTTTGCTTATTTCTTCAATGTCACGCAACAATTGGCCACTGTTAGAGTTCCCACCACTGTAATCTTTCTTACTCTCAGTTTTCTGCGACATCATATCCTATCTTTGCATACAAGTTAATCTAATTACTCCATATCCAACCAAACCCACCATGGAAACTTGTAAATAATTCAACCCTTCTCTAAAATCCTACAGATACTTTTGAATCACAATCGAATCAATGAAACTGATTAATCGAATCAGAAATGCTCATAGTACGAGAAATTCAGCAAAGTTGCAGTACCAGCATGGACAGGGCGTCTCTTGGCCGGAGGAACGTCGCTCGGGCACTCAGTCGATGAACTCCGTCGTGTAGATTTGGATGCCTTGCTCGAGAGAGTCGTGTGGTTGGTTTTGGGGATTTTCCGGGTAAATTTAACGTGACGAATTTTGTAAAGGCGATGGAAAATAAAAGTTTTGTCTTCTGTGGGTTGGACGGTGGAGTGAGTAGGTTGGAGTCGTTCCAGCTTTACGAGGTTATAATCGTCATTGTGCTTTTAAGACTCTAACGATGGGTCGGGACTCGGGCCCGTGATGGTGAACACAAATGGGCTCAAACGTTGGACTTCTACTCCTTACATCAGGCCCATGGAACAATGGCTCAGGCCCACAGTCAACAATGGTGACGACCGTGTCAGAACCCCCGCCTAGTCTTATCCAGTAGCAGCAGAGACAAGATCACATGCAGTGAGCGAGCGAGTAGCAGAGCTAGACGGTGGAGAAATGAACAGAGTAATGCAAGCACCGTACGATGCTACCGTACGGTTCGCGCTGGCTTCGCTGGAGCGGAATCTGCTGCCGGACGCCGTCGTGAGGCGGCTGACACGGCTGCTCTTGGCGAGCCGTCTCCGGTCCGGTTACAGGCCTTCCTCCGAGCTCCAGCTGTCCGACCTCCTTCAATTCGTGCAATGTAACGTAACACTTCCTCCGCTCTGTAGTCTCAAATTTGTACCAATTGTTAGCTGTTTTGGATGTTATTTTGGAAATTATGACGTCATTAAGTAAAAGTTTGGTAAAATTTATGCAGCTTTGAAGGAGATGCCCATAGCCATAAGGACTGATGATCCAAAAGCTCAACACTATGAAGTTCCCACATCTTTTTTCAAGATGGTGCTTGGGAAAAATCTAAAATATAGGTATTTTAGGGGTTTTTTATGGTCGGAAATATGCACAAATAAAACTGGTTACAAATATATAAAAAAAGTACATTACATAATATTGTATAACATACATTGATGGATTTAAGAGTGGGATGTGCGTTGAAGAATCCAACACAATTGAACGGATCGATCCAAGCCACTTTTATTTTTCTTTTTCTTTTAAACAAACAATATTTGGATCTAAACCACTTAAATGGCAATGCATATTATACAACGGTTGGAGCCAGGGTTCAACAGGTCAGGATTTGAATAGGTCAGGGTTCGATTCCTTCCGATGTAAGCACACAATAAAAATAAAAAAAATAAAAAAACCACAAACCGAGCTTCACATATAGTCTATTGTTTGTTTAGTGTGCATTATTATATCTTAGATTAAAAGTTTGTAACCAGTTCTATCCTCGCATCTTATCATTTTTCTTTCTATTTTAGTTCCATTAATTTTGGGAGATTGTCTGATATTGATAAGGGTTAGTGCAGTTGTTGCTACTTCAATGATGAGTCAAGCACATTGGAGGATGCTGAGAAAGCAACGTTGGAGCTCTACTGTGAAAGGTCACAGATAAAAGATGGTCACACTGTTCTTGACGTTGGGTGTGGCTGGGGATCTTTGTCTTTGTACATTGCGCAGAAATATAACAACTGCAAGGTTACCGGGATCTGCAACTCAACGACACAAAAAGCTTTTATAGAAGAACAATGCCGGTGCGCGTAAATGATTAATTGTTTACCAGATTGAGTTGCTAGACTATGTGCTGCTAGTTTATTTTGTTTCCTGTTTGTAGGAATCTTCAGCTGCAGAATGTGGAGATCATCGTCGGAGATATCAGCACGTTTGAAATGGAGGCTTCCTTTGACCGAATATTTTCGATTGAAATGTTTGAGGTAAAAGCTTTTTCCGTGCTGTGTGATGCAGTAGATTATGATGTTTGTAGGCATGTATTTGGTTGAAGAATTGGTTTTGGCGTTGACAGCATATGAAGAACTATAAGGATCTTCTGAAGAAGATATCCGGGTGGATGAAAGACGACGGCCTTCTGTTTGTTCATCATTTCTGCCATAAAGCATTTGCTTACCACTTTGAGGTGAACCTTACGAATATTTTTTCTGCTTAATAGCACCTCGTCCGCGTTACATGTATAACTCTCATGCCTGAATCTGATGTAGGATAAAAGTGAAGATGACTGGATTACTAGGTACTTCTTCAGCGGGGGTACAATGCCCTCAGCAAATCTGCTACTTTATTTCCAGGTGATCCCTTAACTTAAAAACTGTGAATTCAATCATTCCCTCGTCGATGATCTTACTACGAACGCTTCATAACGTTATTGTATTAAGGAAGGATTGTTCTTGGTGATGATTTTTGTGCAGGATGATGTTTCCTTTGTGAATCATTGGCTCGTCAACGGGAAGCACTACGCCCAAACAAGGTGCTTATGTTCGAAATCTCTAACCTCTTTTGTAACCAAAAACAGGACTCTATGACCGAAAAATGAAAACCCTTTTGCGTTGCAGTGAAGAGTGGCTCAAAAGAATGGATCGGAACATGGCTTCCATAAAACCGATCATGGAGTCAACTTACGGCAAGGATTCAGCCGTGAAATGGACGGTATATTGGCGAACATTCTTCATTTCCGTTGCGGAACTCTTCGGGTACAACAACGGAGAAGAATGGATGGTTGTTCATTTCCTATTCAAGAAGAAATGAAGCAATCAAAACTCTGCTCTAACACGAGGCAATGCCGATGGAAAATCGAGTGCATCTTCGTTGTTCAATAATGCTTCCTTCATCTTAACATTGTAACAGCAGTCACCGGTTCAGCAATGTCAAAAGGAAATCAAGATCGTATTTGTTGTTCTATAATGTGACTGCTGAGGGATTGTAAAAGTGTAAACCCTTCAAATTATCAAACAGTTTGCTGGTTGATCACACAAAACCCTAACAGAAAACTAACCAAAGTCCATGTTTGTTGTCCCCAAATTTCGTGTCTCCCCCTATGTCTCTTCTTTAATTGCATGATATGTGTTGTGCTGGGTGGCCAAAGGATTTTCGACAACTCTACTTTTTTAATGCAAAATAATAGAAATTAACAGTGTTGAAAAATTGAAAGACACGTGTTAAGGAATTAGAGAAGAGACACACAAAAGACACAAATTTTGAGGACAACAGAGCTGCAGTCATAAAATGGATATGTGGATAACACTATCCAATTTCAAATTTAATTGTGTACCCCACATAATGAAAAGTTTTGTGCACAATTAAAATTTTAAAGTCAGTAACAAATTTTTCTTTTTTATTTTAGTAATGTTATTCATACTATGTTTTTGTACCACACTTTCATACCACTTAGGTGGTATTTGATGTGGACAACCACATCATTTGAATTAATCATATTTTTTTTAATTTAGTTCATTATTTAATAAACTAATAATTAAGAAAAAAAACTAGTTAATTAAATGATGATTGTGGTATACGAGGAGTCTTTCTCCTTCATTTCCTTGGCTTTTGCAAATTTTTCAAATGATGTGGCTGTCCACATCAGATGTCACCTAAGATGGTATAGAAATGTGATATAAAAACATGGTATAAATAACATTACTCTAAAATAAGTACGGTATTCATTAATTAGGTAGAACACGTCCAAAGAAAGGGGATAGAGTGCTAACAAAGAGTTTCGATAAAAAATTTGTCGGAAATTTCAACCCGATCTAAAAGAAAAGGAGCGTACCGCACCAAATTAAGTATTAAGACTATCCTAAAAAAGAATATCAGAAATTAAATCCGGACGTAATTATTCCCCCACTATTTCCTTAGAGTTCCTTTTGTTTCCCAAATATAGAGCAATGTTATCAGTTTGATACCTTAGACAAAGGAATTAACAAGATGCCCCTCAACATACTTAATTTAATGGGCTAACAACAATTCACCACCAATATCGAGGTTGGAGGTGATTTCAAAATGAGCCATAATTTTTTTTTTCCATCAGTATTAAAATTGTATCAATTTATATTTTGGTCGAGTTTATTGTTAATTGTTTATGTAATTTTTGATGTGGTGGGCTTGAAATTCTTATATAAACTAACGTGTAAGCTGTATTTCCATGACAAAGCCAACAAAAAAAAAAAAAACTCATCAATTTAATGTATGATAGGTATTAAAAGAGGCAAAAAGTGTGAATTAATACATTTCAAAACTTTAGAAGTGCTATGTAAAAAAAAAAATTAAAAATATCATATCTCACCTTAAAAATTGTCTCAAATTTGAGAAGTGTAAAATGTAATCCGTCCTAAATTAATTGTGGATCATATTGTAAAAAAATTAAAAAAATTAATTGTGGATCATATTGTAAAAAAATTAAAAAAATTAATTGTGGATCATATTGTAAAAAAATTAAAAAAAATTAAAAACGAAGTCTCAACCAAGATGTGGAGAGATTTTTCAATATATTGGGTTTTCAACAAATGCTTCACATGTTACAATACAAGTGATGGAAATGATATATTTTGAGTGTCCTCCTATATGTTTTATGACACGTGGAGTACTTACTTAAATACATGATAAATTTCTCTCAAATAAAATGTTAAAGAGACCATCTATTCATATCATATTTACAAATTATATAATGTGTTACTAATAGAAAATAAACTCGTTAATTAAGCATTTAAGTAATACTTTAGTCATTAATATCCACGTTTTGTAATTTAAAATTTTGGTCCCTAGCTAGCATTATCTTTGCCATATATAATTTAAATATATGATTTCTCGTTGTTCGAAATGTGGATGGTGGCGATGCACAAGAAAATAAAATAAAAAAGTCCACGTGTAAAATTTGTCAGAAAAGACCCGTACGTTACACGTTATAAAGTCGTGAGAACTGATGAATCCCACTCGCACGCATTCGAAATCTGAACTCGGAAACAACCTCACCCCACGCAAGTATCACACTCGTCGTCGCTTGCTATGGAGCAGTTCAAAGGCCAGCCCCGGCTTCCGAAATTCGCCGTACCGAAACGTTACGACGTGAAGCTGAAGCCTGACCTCGCCGCCTGCAAATTCGGCGGCTCCGTCGCCATCGACCTCGATATCGTCGCCGATACGAAATTCGTCGTCCTCAATGCCGCCGAGCTCACCGTCAACGCCGGTTCCGTCTCTTTCACTCACGGAGGCTCGTCCAAGGTAATCTCTGATCGATGCGCATTTTCTTTTCAAAAATTGTAGAACTACAAAAAAGTAGAGTTGAGGAGTTTGGCTGATGAAATTTCATTGTTTTTAGGTTGATCTGTTCATTAATACTCGTTTAGGAAATCTAAAGCAACTTAATCAATCGTTAATTATTTTTAATTTTGGTTTAATTACTGCTCTGTTTCTGATTTGTGAATTGTGAGCAAGTGAACAGATTGCAATTCATAGAATGATTGTAAAATTGTCAACTTTACTGCCTTGTTTGGCTGGTCAGATATTTACTGAATGAGTAAATGAACGTTTGAGCAGGTGTTCAAGCCTTCGAAAGCTGAGACGTTCGAAGAGGATGGGATTTTGGTTTTGGAGTTTGGAGAGATGCTTCGGATTGGGTATGGAGTTTTGGCTATTGAGTTTGAGGGAATTTTGAATGACAAGATGAAGGGGTTCTATAGAAGGTAATTTTGGAATGCCAAAATTTTTAGGCAGTCCATCGTCGTTTGTTTTTTCGATATTATAAGATATCAATGGTATAGATATGTCTAAAATTTGATTTGTTTTGTGAAGTACATATGAGCAGAACGGTGAGAAGAAAAATATGGCAGTTACACAGTTTGAACCGGTTGATGCCAGGCGGTGCTTTCCATGTTGGGATGAACCTGCTTGCAAGGTTACTCTCTCTCTCTCTCTCTCTCTCTCTCTCTCTCTCGCACACAGTTGACTTAAGATGTTGATTTTCATCATTATCAAGTGATTTTGTTCACATCATTCTGGATATGCGTAGTTCTGAATGTATTTTTGAAACTAGGAAAAAAGAGATCTGTTGTTTATGATGGTAGTATAGATGAGAAATCAATCTTCCCGTTCTGGTTAAAAATTTTCAAATCTAGAGTTTATGGCTTACTGGCTATTTGGTTGGCAGGCTACATTCAAGATTACACTTGATGGTGTTCCGTCGGAACTAGTAGCCCTTTCCAACATGCCGACTGAAGAAGAAAAAGTTAACGGACATCTGAAGACAGTTTCATATGTGGAAACACCAATTATGTCTACATATTTGGTGGCCGTTGTTGTCGGATTGTTTGATTATGTTGAAGATCATACTTCTGATGGTAAACTCCTATACAATATCCCTAGTTTACATGTGTATGTCAGTACAACTGTACAACCCTTTTCTTAATGATGTCACATTTTAATGTCGTTGCAGGGGTCAAGGTGCGGGTATATTGTCAAGTTGGTAAGGCAGACCAAGGGAAATTTGCTTTGCACGTTGCTGTCAAGACACTTGAATTGTACAAAGAGTATGTTCAAAAGTTACTGATCATTCATATTCAAATTGGCATATACACTTGATGCATGTTATCAACAAAAATTGGCAGTTTCTCTAGATTTCCCCCTTCCGCACTTATGGTGCATTATTCAATATATAATCATTGACAACAAGTTCTGCAGCTACTTTGCTGTGCCATACCCTTTGCCCAAATTGGATATGGTCGCAATACCTGATTTCTCTGCTGGTGCCATGGAGAACTATGGTTTAGTTACATACCGAGAAACAGCTTTGCTTTTTGATGAACAACATTCTGCAGCTGTCAACAAGCAAAGGGTAACATGCGCATCCTGAATGTCACCTTAGCTTTCCGAGTTATCTTGGTTTGATATGGTAGGGATGTATAATTTTTGCACCCAATGATATGTTTAATCACTTTATTTGGTTTTGGTAAAAGGTCGCGACTGTCGTGGCACATGAATTGGCACACCAGTGGTTTGGCAATCTTGTAACAATGGAATGGTGGACACATTTATGGCTGAATGAGGGATTTGCAACATGGGTATCACATCGTAGTTCTTGTCATTGTTATACTTGTTATTTTCCATGCCATTGTACTTATAAGTATTTTAATGTCATTAGGTGAGCTATTTGGCTACTGATAGCTTGTTCCCAGAGTGGAAAATATGGACTCAGTTTCTTGATGAACTTACTGATGGTCTTAAGCTGGATGGGCTTGAAGAATCTCACCCCATTGAGGTACTTCTTTGGGGACTTGGTCTTTCATGGGTTTCATTTTAATTCTGTCCTAAAGTTTGCTGTATCCTGGCATCAAATCTGGATCATCTGCATAGAAGGCTTTAAATAGTAATATCGCCACAATAGTTTTCAAGGCGTTACTCATTGGAGGGTATTAGTATATATAAATATGTATTTCTGGTATATTATGCTTTAATGTTTTTCCTTTTGGCCAGGTGGAGATCAATCATGCTGCTGAGGTTGATGAAATATTTGATGCGATAAGTTATAGAAAAGGTGCTTCTGTTATTCGGATGCTACAAAGCTATCTAGGTGCTGAAGTTTTCCAGGTAGGTCCTTTGATTTGTCAGCGAGTGTGCTTGAGGGTTGAAGGATCAACTATCTTATTTTCTATGATATAAAAAGATTACAGAGTTAATTTCCTGCTACTTTTTAATGCATCCAGCGGTCACTTGCTTCATATATAAAAAAACATGCTTACTCAAATGCAAAGACAGAAGATTTGTGGGCTGCCCTTGAGGAGGGATCTGGTGAACCTGTAAACAAGCTAATGAATTCATGGACACAGCAAAAAGGTTACCCCGTTATTTCTGTCAAAGTCAAAGATCAGAAATTGGAGTTTGATCAGGTTTTCTTATGTTTGCTTCTTTCAAAGTTGTTTGATTATCTATGGCATGAACAATGACCTAATCAATGATCTAATAAATAAATTAATCTGTGGCAGACACAATTCTACTCAAGCGGTTCCCAAGGCGATGGGCAATGGATTGTGCCGATCACATTATCCTGTGGCTCATATGATGTACGCAAGAATTTCCTACTGCAAGCGAAGTCTGAAACTCTTGACATAAAGGAATTTCTGGGTTGCTCAGTAGGAAAGGCTGGATGTGGAGGCAACAAGGACAATGCAATATGCAGTTGGATAAAAGTGAATGTGGATCAGACTGGTTTTTACAGAGTGAAATATGAGGACGAACTTGCAGTTGCACTTAAAAACGCTATAGAAAAGAAACAATTGTCTGAAACTGACAGATTTGGTAATCATCATTTCATACACGTGCTTGTTTATCTCTTTGATAGTGAAAGCTTTCGTTAATATTTTTGCTTTCACAGGCATTTTGGATGATTCGTTTGCCCTATCAATGGCTCGCAAGCAGTCTTTTGCTTCATTGCTTACCTTGTTGAGCGCTTACAGAGAGGAACTTGACTATATCGTGCTGTCAAATTTGATTACTGTAACGATCACCCCTGCATTGTGTTTATACATTGCGCTTATGTTACTGCATTTGTGACCTTGGCCTGATTCTGGTCCTCACTTTTTACAGGTAAGTTATAAGCTCGCAAGAATTGCGGCTGATGCTGTACCCGGACTACTGGATCACATTAATCAATTCTTTATTGGCCTTTTCCAGTATTCTGCTGAGTAAGATTGTTCTCTTTTAAACAACTGAAGTGCGGAGCTAGATTAAACTATCTGTATCTGCAAGATTTGCTATTTTCTTTTTCTTTAATTTTGTTCAAGTTTTATTATTTATGTTGGAATTTCTTTGCAGGAAGCTTGGTTGGCAGCCCAAACCCGGTGAAAGCCATTTAGATGCAATGTTGAGAGGAGATATTTTGAATGCGCTTGCTGTGTTTGGACATGACCTGACATTAGATGAAGCAACTAGGCGTTTTCATGCCTTTTTAGAAGACAGAAACACGCCCCTCCTTCCCCCTGACATTAGAAAGGTTGCTTTGATGTAAATCATTAATTACACATACATATTTAACCTTTTCGTTTCTTCATTGATGTTCATCATGGACTATTGTTGCAGGCAGTATATGTGGCTGTAATGCAAAGGGCAAGCGTATCTAACCGATCAAGCTATGAATCTCTTCTTAGACTCTACAGAGAGAGTGATTTAAGCCAGGAGAAAACGCGCATTCTAAGTAAATATATGTAATTAGTAAAATAATCCTGAAATGTTAGCCTGTTGGATTGTTGTGCTAATCGATGTTTATGTGCCTGTAGGTTCTTTAGCATCTTGTCCTGATCCCAATATTACATTGGAAGTTCTCAACTTTATATTGACTCCTGAGGTATTTTGATTTTTTGTCTCTTAATTGGAGGTTGAAGTTTTACAAACCAGCAATAATTTAGAGTGTCTTAAAGCTAGATGATATACTGACTTTAATACCCGTCTACGTAGGTTCGCAGTCAGGATGCTGTCTTTGGACTTGCTGTTAGCAGTAAAGGACGGGAAACAGCTTGGACGTGGTTGAAGGTAACTCTCAAGCACTGGTTTTTAATCAGCATACTACAAAATGCACACATTCGTGCATTTTATTTTTCTTTTCCCACTTTTGTTACCATGATTCATTTGCTATTTGGATTGTCCCGAAACACAGGAGAACTGGGAGCACATCTCGAAGACCTGGGGGTCTGGATTTCTAATTACTCGCTTTGTCAGTGCAGTTGTTTCGCCGGTTCGTTTTTTCGTACTCTAGAAACTTCCGTTCTTATCCTCGAGATTTTTTGTTGCGTATCGTAGATTTGAAATTACATGAGCAATGTTTCTAATGCCTTGTCATTTCCTTGTACCTTCCTCTGCAGTTTGCTTCGTTTGACAAGGTTAAGGAAATAGAGGAGTTCTTCAAAGCCCACCCCAACCCGGCGATAACCAGAACCTTGAAGCAGAGCATTGAGCGGGTACAGATTAACGCCAAGTGGGTTCAGAGCATCCAGAGCGAGAAAAACCTTGCTGACGTTGTGACGGAGTTGGCATACAGGAAATACTAGGGTTCCATGTTTGGCTTCTGTTTTGAAAGAAGACTGGATTTCCAAAGTTTATGTTACTTGAATTTGCCTAGACAAAGAATAAAGAGACAAATAATAAAAGTACCAAGTTTTCTTTAATATATGTTACGATCACATCAAGTTATTATGTTCCTTTCTGCTTCTATTTTTATTTAAAAAGTGATTTTCGCACTACCTTCTCTTTGAAAAAATCAAATTGGGAAATGAATGGAAAAAAAAACATAACTTTGCTCATCTACACTTTTTTTTTTCCTCACAAGTGAATGTTTGAGATTTAACTCTTCAAAAAAAAAAAAAAAATCAAAATAAAAAAGGTGAAGGACATACAACTTTTGTCGGGAGAAAACTTGAGCTTTACGGGCGAGTAAATTCAAAGTTTTCCACAAGTGAACTTTTGAGATTTAACTCGTGAAAATCTATTTTTGTTCAAGCAAAATCATTACAAGTGGCAAGCAAATTCCAGATTTAGTAATTCCATAAGCACTAAGATTGAAAAAATATATTAAGCAAATACCTCGCTGAGCAATTTTTTTGGAACTCGGAGGCATAATGAATACAATGTCAAAAGCATTACACTGCCACCATTTTCCTAGTACAAAGCTGGCAAGATTTACAGAGCCACAGCGCTCGGCAGTGTATAGCAAATGTTCCATGGTACATACAGACTGCGTGCGGTTCGGATTGAGCAATGAAGCCCGGGTGAAAAACATACGGGCAACACGATATATCAGATCATACGGAAGTTTTTATATCATACAGCTACGGATCAAATGGGAGATGAAGGAACTGATCACGTTTTGCTTTTAAACTTCCTTTGAGCTTTCAGATCCACCACAATCACAGTTATGTTGTCCTTACTTCCTTTGAGAAGCGCACGGTTCGAAAGAAACTCCGCAGCTGCCTGGGTAGCGGGATCAATTCCTTGGCCTCTTTCCAGCGGAAGTCCATCAGCACCATTCTTCTTGTGCCAGAGGAGTATTCGTCTCCGAGCAAGGTCACACACTTCTTCATTTGACATAACGTCCCATAAACCATCACTCGCTAATATTAGGCATTCGTCGTCTTTTGTTCGGGGAATAGACATCACTTCTGGTTCTGGAATGATGCATGGCTTTAAATATCTATCGCCTGCAAACCCAAAACCAAAGTTGAAATTCAACTTTACTAACTGTTGAACTGCTCGAGCTTTTGAGTAGGCCATAACTTTTCTATGCACTTTGGTCATGAAATGTCTTTGTGCGTCTAAAAGTACCATGACCTAGCATCAAATCTACATGACGATATGATTCTTTGGACAGAGTTTAGCTACAAATTTACTGAATATATAGCATTCGGTGAGGTACCACAAAGGTTTCTACAAGAACAGCATCCGGTTGAGAAAGAAAAAAACCATGGTGAAGCACATACCTATAGATACTTTTGAATCACAATCGAATCAATGAAACTGATTAATCGAATCAGAAATGCTCACAGTACGAGAAATTCGGCAAAGTTGCAGTACCAGCATGGACAGGGCGTCTCTTGGCCGGAGGAACGTCGCTCGGGCACTCAGTCGATGAACTCCGTCGTGTAGATTTGGATGCCTTGCTCGAGAGAGCCGTGTGGTTGGTTTTGGGGATTTTCTCGGGAATCGTGTGAAGATTTTCCGGGAAATTTTAACGTGACGAATTTTGTGAAGGCGATGGAAAATAGAAGTTTTGTCTTCTGTGTGTTGGACGGTGGAGTGAGTACGAAATTTGTAAGCGCCGCAGAAGCTCAGCACAAGCAATGTGGTTGAGGTTTGTGTTATCTGATTTTGGAGAGGAACAAGTGGAGGTTATACTTTTGTTATGTGACAACATTTTTGCCATAGCCATGTCCAAGAACCCAGTGTTCCATCAGAAAACAAGGCATATCAATGGGAGATATCACTTCATAAGGGATGCTATTCAGGATGGCACCATTGAGTTGAACTACTGAACAGAGGAACAATTGGCAGACATTTTTACCAAGGCTCTTCCTAAGGATCGTTTGAATATTTATGAGCTGCACTCGGAGTGAAATCAGCAAAACATTTAGAAGGGAGTGTTGGTGTATAAATGTATTTGCTATATTGGTTTTATTATATGCAAGTTGTAAGATGTAATGTGAGCCTTTGGATCATATTCCATATGGCATCTAGATTAGATTGTAATGAGTCATAACTCATGACATGTGTAAGCATCTTATATGATGGCTTAAGAATGGATGGTTGTGATTGATTTGTAATGATGTGAGAAAGTGAGTGTGTTGTTCACTTCTCTAACAGAAAATATACACTCTCCGAATTCCTTGCTCGATGAGAATGGAATCCAATGAACCTTGAAACTTTCATGGTTTTCTAATCTTCTTCTCTCTGTACATTTCTGCATTCATTATTTTCGTTGAAGAAATTCAATCTAGAAATCAAACACTAATATGGCCTCAAAGCCAGGTTCGATCTTGATCTGGGCGTGAAACTATGACGTGGTTGATAGCGATGGAACTCAGAGGAGAATTGGGTGTTGCTACGACCAAAGAAAACTCTGAAAATTTATGGGTTACTCGATAACAAGTCTAATATGGCTAGATCGAGTAGTGCTAATCTTCGGGCACCGGTTTTCAATGGAGAAAACTTTGATTTCTGGCAGATAAAGATGAAGACCGTATTCAGATCTCACGATCTGTGGGATATGGTTGAGAAGGGTTACAGTTCTTCGACGAAGAGAGAGGAAGAGCTCACTGCAACTGAGCTTAAGCTCCTAAATGAAACCATAGTTAAAGATACTAAGGCTCTCGGCATCATTCAAAGAGCTGTGTCAGATGAAATTTTCCCTAGGATCGCCATACTAGAGACGGCAAATCAGGCTTGGGATGTATTGAAGCAAGAATTCATTGGTGTCAAATAGGTGAGATCTGTGAAACTTCAAAGTTTAAGGCGTGATTTTGAATATACTCGGATGAGTGAGCATGAAACGTTCTCTGTGTATCTTGTGTGATTATTTGATCTTATTACGTAAATGAAAAGTTATGGTGAAGATCTTGGAAATCAAAGAATCGTGCAGAAGTTATAAATTAGCCTCCCTAAATCTTATGATAGTATTGTAGCAGTGATTGAAAATACTAGGGATTTGGAGATAGTTGATGTGCAAGATGTAGGTGCTACTTTAAAAGGGTATGAACAGAGAATTGAGAGGCATTCTTAAAACAGTGCTGAGAAAGCTTTTGCTAGTTTAAGTATAGCCCACAAGAAGAACAATTACAATGCTAATCAAAACTTCAAACCCACAAAGAATTGGAAGACAAAGGGTAAGAAGTGGGATAATAGACCTGTGCACCAGCAAGAGAAATTTGTTAGATCTTCTGATGGAGCCAATAACCCTTGCAAACACTGTGACAAATTACATTTTGGAGAGTGTTGGTTCAAGGGGAAACCAAGATGTCATAACTGTGATAGGCCAGGGCATTTTGCCAAGGATTGTAGGTCCAAGAAAGCTACTCAACAGGCAAACTATGTCAGTCAAATGGAGAACAATCCAACCATGTTCTATGTTTGTATGGCAGCTGCTATGAAGCAAGGTGAAGATATTTGGTATGTTGACAGTGGCTATAGTAACCACATGACAGGAAGAGAAGATATATTGGTGAATATAAATAGAAATGTCACTGCCAAAGTTGAGATGGGCACAAGACAATTGGTTGATGTGGTTGGAAAGGGTGAGTTACTGGTTGAAACTAAGCAAGTCAAAAGGTACATAAGGGAGATAATGTTGGTACCTCGTTTGAAAGAGAATTTGTTGAGTGTGGGACAGATGATGGAGCATGGGTACTACCTTGTATTTGGGGGAATTAAAGTCAGAATCTATGATGATTTCACATGCTCTAACCTTGTTGTCAAGATCCCTATGAAAGGAAATCGAAGTTTTCCCTTGAAATTGCAACCAGGAATCCAAATTGCCATGAGAGCCAGTGTTGAGCAAGCTACTAAGATATGGCATAGAAGACTCGGGCATTTAAACATGAATGCTCTAATGCAGCTACAAGCACATGAAATGGTAACTGGACTACCTGAGCTAAAAGAGAATACCACAGTATGTGATGGATGTGCACTTGGCAAGCATTCCAGAGATGTTTTTCCTAAAGAAACAAAATGGAGAGCTGCCTTACCACTGGAATTGATTCACATCGACATATATGGACCAATGCAAACATCTACCAAATCTGGAAACAAGTATTTTCTCACCTTCACAGATGATTGTATCAAAATGGGATGGGTCTATTTTCTGATAAGCAAATCTGAAGCATTTAGTGTGTTCAAGAAGTTCAAAGCAACTGTTGAATTACAAAGTGGGTACAAACTGAAAAAATTAAGAAATGACAGGGGAGGACAATACACTTCACTTGAATTTTCTCAATTTTGTAAAGATCTTGGTGTGGAAAGACATCTCATAGTGACATATTCTCCTTAACAGAATGGTGTTGCAGAGAGGAGAAATATGACCATTGTAGAAATGGCTAAATGTATGTTGTTAGAGAAAGGTATTCCATTTGAGTTTTGGGCAGAAGTAGTTAACACTACAATCTATATTTTCAATAGATGTTCTACCAAAGCCTTGAATAAGAAGACTCATTTTGAAGCTTACAGTGGAAGGAAGCCTGGAGTGAAACACTTAAGAGTGTTTGGATCTCTATGCTATGCACAAGTTCCATCACAGATAAGACAGAAACTGGATGCAGCAAGTGTCAAATGCATTTTTCTTGGTTATGGAACCTGTAAGAAGGGTTACAGGTTGTTCAATCCTAAAACTAATAAGATTGTTATCTCCATAGATGTAATATTTGATGAAAACTCTTGCTGGGATTGGAAATCGTGTGCTAAGAAGAATTTGCCTATTTCGTTCTCAAATGAAGTATAGGAAGATGAAGGGAGTGATGTTGAAATTACAGAGAATGATGACGAATTGGATTGCACAGAAACATTACAAAAGCAACAAGACCAAGTTATTGTTTCTCGTCCAAGTCAAGTGGAACAAGTGAGTCACACTGGACCACAAGAGTATGATCATACATCTCTCAGGTTCAGGATCTTGAATGAAGTGTATGAAAGATGCAATTTCTGTGTAATCGAACCTGAGTGCTTTGAAGAGGCATCAGGGGATGAAGCTTGGAGAAAAACTATGTCCACAAAGATTGAAATGACAGAGAAGAATGACACATGGGAGTTAGTCAATAGGCCATTTGATAAACCAGTAATTGGTGTCAAATGGGTCTATAAGACAAAGCTTAATTTGGATGGCTCAGTGCAGAACAAGGCAAAATTAGTGGCAAAGGGCTACTCTCAGAAGCCTGAGATTGATTTCAATGAGACATTTGCACTTGTGGCAAGGCTTGATACCATTAGAACCTTAATTGCATTGGCAGCTCAAAAAGAATGGAAATTGTTCCAATTGGATGTCAAATCTGCATTTTTAAATGGTACACTGCATGAGGAAATATATGTTGATCAATCACAAGGATTTGAAGTCAAAGGATAAGAAGACAAAGTTTACAAGTTGAAAAAGGCTTTATATGGTCTGAAACAAGCTCTCAGAGCTTGGTATGATGAGATAGATACATACTTCAACAAGTCTGGGTTCAAGAAAAGTCAAAGTGAAGCTACTTTGTATACTAAATTCAATGATGCAGGTGTGCTTATTGTGTCTCTATATGTAGATGACATTATCTGCACATGAAGCTCTGATGAAATGATTCAAGAGTTTAAGATAGATATGATGAAACAGTATGAGATGTCAGACTTAGGAATGCTGCACCATTTCCTTGGTTTAGGCATAATTCAAACGGATAAGGGCATATTCAACCATTAGAAGAAATATGCCAAGTCCTTACTTGAGAAGTTTGGTTTAAAAGACTGTAAAGCTGTGAAGACTCCACTTGCAATCAATGAGAAGTTATCCAAGGTTGATGGAAGTGAGGATGCTGATGAAGGCTTATATAAAAAAATAGTTGGTAGTCTATTATATTTAACAGCTACTAGACCATATTTGATGCATGCATCATGTTTATTAGCAAGATTTATGCATAAGCCTACAGGAAAACATATGGGGATAGCTAAAAGGGTCTTGAGATATTTACAATGGACATTGGATTTTGGGATTGAGTAAAGCTGCTCTATTGATAGGCTACTGTGATAGTGACTGGGCAGGAAACTTGGATGATATGAAGAATACCTCAGGCTATGCATTCAGTTTTGGCTCAGGGATATTTTCTTGGGCTTCAGTCAAGCAATGCAGTGTAGCTCTATCCACTACAGAAGCTGAATATGTAAGTGCTGCAGAAGCTATAACACAAGCAATATGGCTGAGGTTTGTGTTATCTGATTTTGGAGAGGAACAAGTGGAGGCTACACCTTTGCTATGTGACAACACTTCTGCCATAGCCATGTCCAAGAACCCAATGTTTCATCAGAAAACAAGGCATATCAATGAGAGATATCACTTCATAAGGGATGCTATTCAAGATGGCACCATTGAGTTGAACTACTGTAGAACAGAGGAACAATTGGCAGACATTTTTACCAAGGCTCTTCCTAAGGATCAGTTTGAATATTTAAGAGCTGCACTCGGAGTGAAATCAGCAGAACATTTAGAAGGGAGTATTGGTGTATAAATGTATTTGCTATATTGGTTTTAATATATGTAAGTTGTAAGATGTAATGTGAGCCTTTGGATCATATTTCATATAACATCTAGATTAGATTGTAATGAGTCATAGCTCATGACATGTGTAAGCATCTTATATGATGACTTAAGAATGGATGGTTGTGATTGATTTGTAATGATGTGAGAAAGTGAGTGTGTTGTTCACTTCTCTAATAGAAAATATACACTCTCCAAATTCCTTGCTCGGTGAGAATGGAATCCAATGAACCTTGAAGCTTTCATGGTTTTCTAATCTTCTTCTCTCTGTACATTTCTGCATTCATTATTTTCATTGAAGAAACTCAATCCAGAAATCAAACACTAATAAACACTACCCAATTTCAAATTTAATCGTGTACCCCACATAATGAAAAGTTTTGTGCGCACAATTAAATTTTTAAAGTCAGTAACAAATTTTTCTTTTTTATTTAAGTAATGCTATTCATACCATGTTTTGTACCACATTTTCATACCACCTTAGGTGGCATTTGATGTGGACAACCATATCACTTAAATTAATCAAATTTTTAAATTTAGTTCATTATTTAATAAACTAATAATTAAGGCCATCTCAAACCGATGGCTCGTTTTAGCCCTTTGGACCTCCAAAATTCTCCAAGATATTAATATTTTAATGAACAGTACATGGCCATATTTGCCTCCGTTTCCAACCGAGAGCCAAAGGGCTCGTTTTAGCCCTGTCACAAAAAACCGTCTCCAACCGATGGCCAAATGGCCATAAGGCCAAACTTAATTTATTATTTAAAAACTACAACTTAAATGTTGTTTAAGTTTCACGTTATTAAATGTTTTTTTTTATGTTGTATAATTTTTATGTTGGTTAATGTTATTAATATTATTTAATGTTGTTTCATGTTACTTAATTTAATTTAATGTTGTATTGTGACATCCCGTCCCGAGATTATTAAAATGTACGTGCGAAATGACCCTTTTGCCTCTAGTTTGTTCTCGTTATGTTGTTTGGTTGTTTTGGGTTGTGTTGGCATGTGTTGGGCCACACACACACCCTCTCATTCTCACTCTCTCTCTCTCTCTCTTTATCCCTGTCTCTCTCCCGTGCTCTTTTTCCCTTCCCATTTCCCCATAGACGTGCGGACACACACAACTCACTCAAATCATCACAGATCGAAGAAACTAAGGGCACAGTCGAGATCGCGAAGTTCGTGGGAGCACAATCGTACCATTTTCAGGTAAGAAATCCGTCGTTTTCACGTCGTTTCGACAATGGCAGATTTGTGTACTGTTCATGTAAACATTAATCTAGCACGTTTTTGGAATTTTGAAGCTCGTAGATGTCTTAGTGAGGTTTCCAGGAGTCCCGGAGTAACTCATTGGACAAATTTGGACGTCGAAATAGCGTGGTTCGAAGTTGGCCGGTTTTGGTTTGTGTGGACAGGTATGATCTTGTGGTTTTTAGCCCTTAAAACTTGTATGGACGTGTTCTACTAGTCTAGGGCTTCATTTTGGTTCAAGAATCACGAAAAATGGTGGAGAAATGAGTGAGAAATCACGATTTACAGGTTTTCCAGTTTTCTGGCGCCGGCGACTGAGTCGGAGTCTCGCCGGAGGTTCGCCGGAGAAGGTGACGGAATATTCCGTCAAGTCTGACAGAATATTCCTGACGCCCTTAACGGAATCTGTTAAAACTGACGGAATATTCCTAACGGCGTCAGTTGACGCCGTCAGCGTGCCAGGCACGTGCCTGCGCATGGCCGGCGCGTGTAGCCGTGCCTTGGCTGGCGTGTGCGGCGGTGGAAAATTTTTCTAAAAATATGGTTGTATTCCTGAGGTTGTGTAGAGCACGTTGGTATATTCAATTGTCCATTTTGAGCAATGTATGAGAAGTTATTACGAGAAGTTGGTTATGTGCTTTAAAATTGACGTTTTTATAGTTGTTTCGCATATAGGTGATACGTATCCCGAGGACGAGCGTGGTCACTCGAGGCAGGGGGGCTACGACCCTTCCACTTACCAGTGAGTGGGCTTTTTGTTTTCCGTATATACCTATATACAATTATTTTCCCAGAAATTGAGTAACAAGGGTTATTTGTCTTATGCCATGCTTATTATTATTATTATTGATTATGCACCCTTAGCTGCATTATTAGTTGCACACATATACATATGCATATTAGGTGCGGTGGACGTACATGTAAGTGTTATTCATGTTTATTTTCAGTAGTGGTTTAAGATGCTTAGAGAGCTTATAACCTGCACCCCCAGTGTTAGTGCTCCCGCCTAGAGTAGGGCACAGTCCTTCACGTGATGTTCACCTCCCGCACCACACGCTCAGCTTGGACCCAAGTTAGGTGCACAGTCCTGTCGTACAGACCACTTTAGTTGGTTCCGACTCGTAGGTGACCCGCGATTATTCGCACAGCCTTCACGTGATCGTAGCACTAGAGCGTACATATATATTACACCTAGGCCTGTCGTACAGACCACTTTAGGTGGTTCCGACTCGTGGGCAGGTTCAGTTGTTGAGTTTGAGATTTGAGCTCTATATGCAGCCGTACAGGTCACGTTAGGTGACTCCGGCTGCCAGATTATATGTTATTGTTATGAGATACACCTGAGCACTTGCATTTCATTATGAGACTTCGACATGGCATATTCTTGAGCATGATTGGCATACCCTTGAGCATGACTGGCATATCTATACATACGTATATATGTTATTTTCTGGGAAGTATACAGGTTTTACGGCGAGGGGTTAGAAAGTATTTATAAATGGTTTTAGAAAAGCTTTGTTTTTGCCCACTCACGCTTTTGTTTTGCGCCCCTCCAGATTCTAGTTGCTTAGCAGTTTCGGTGGTTTCCCAGAGGGCATTCCCGGTATTTCTGACAGACACTCACCATTGTAGGACCACCTTCGGGTGTACTATTGTCGTATCTTTTCTTTGGACTGCTGTAGACTTGCTCTGAATTTGTGTTTCACTTACGCTAGCACTTGTCTTTGATACTTTATATGCTAGTTTTTAATTATTCGTACTTTTTATATTACTATTCTATTAGCTTCTGCACGTGCACATGGCTACGTCACCTCCGTGTGATGGCCAGCACGCCCTGATCTTGGTCGGGGTGTGTCATGTATAATGGCTTAGGAGGTTATAGAAAAAAATAGATTTAAAAAAAATATGAAACAAATTTTATGAAATAGAAGTTATAGGAAAAAAAAATAGAATTTAAAATAAAATGGAACAAATTTTGTGAAATAGAAGTTATAGGAAAAATGAAATTTAAAAAAAAATATGAAACAAATTTGTGAAATAAAAGTTATAGGAAAAAAAATAGAATTAAAAAAAAATATGAAAAATAGAAGTTATAGGAAAATTTTTGTAAATTAAAAAAAAAATAAAACTGTTAAAAAAAAATATTCAAAGAATTCATGTCGGTTATAACTGGCAGGAAATCCAACATAAGCAAAAAAAATATGGCCAGCCTTCCAGCCCTCTTCGATTCTGTAAGGCTCTCTCAGATTCCAAAGTCCTCTGGCCTAGCCCTCGGTTGAAGATGGTTTTCGGGCTATTTTTGGTCCTCTTGCCATCTGGACCCTTCGGTTGGAGATGGCCTAAGAAAAACTAGTTAATTAAATGATGATTGTGGTATATGAGGAGTCTTTCTCCTTCATTTCTTTGGCTTTTGCAAATTTTTCAAATGATGTGGATGTCCACATCAGATGTCACCTAAGGTGGCATAAAAATGTGATACAAAAACATGGTATGAATAACATTATTCTTTTTATTTGGTTGGTAAAAGTTGTCATTTTCAAACCCGAAGTGTAGGTAGACTAAATTTATTAAGCTCAAAATAGAATTACCAATACAATATCCAATCATCGATATTCAATTCTTTTGGAATCAATTATCCATCGTCAATGGTTTCCATGCCACTATTTAATGCAACTCAACCATTTCTTATTATTCTAAAATACGTATGGTATTCATTAATTAGTTAGAACACGTAATGGTATTCATTAATTGGTTAGAACACGTAATGGTATTCATTAATTAGGTAGAACACGTACAAAAAAAGCCACACTCGTTGTCGCTTGCTATGGAGCAGTTCAAAGGCCAGCCCCGGCTTCCGAAATTCGCCGTCCCGAAACGGTACGACGTGAAGCTGAAGCCTGACCTCGCCGCCTGCAAATTCGGCGGCTCCGTCGCCATCGACCTCGATATCGTCGCTGATACCAAATTCGTCGTCCTCAATGCCGCCGAGCTCACCGTCAACGCCGGTTCCGTCTCTTTCACTCACGGAGGCTCGTCCAAGGTAATCTCTGATCGATGCGCATTTTCTTTTAAAAAATTGTAGAACTACAAAAAAGTAGAGTTGAGGAGTTTGGCTGATGAAATTTCATTGTTTTTAGGTTGATCTGTTCATTTTTACTCGTTTAGTAAATCTAAAGCGACTTAATCAATCGTTAAATAGTTTTAATGGTTTAATTACTGCTCTGTTTCTGATTTGTGAATTGTGAGCAAGTGAACAGATTGCAATTCATAGAATGATTGTAAAATTGTCAACTTTACTGCCTTGTTTGGCTGGTCAGATATTTACTGAATGAGTCAATGAACGTTTGAGCAGGTGTTCAAGCCTTCGAAGGCTGCGACGTTCGAAGAGGATGGGATTTTGGTTTTGGAGTTTGGAGAGATGCTTCGGATTGGGTATGGTGTTTTGGCTATTGAGTTTGAGGGAATTTTGAATGACAAGATGAAGGGGTTCTATAGAAGGTAATTTTGGAATGCCAAAATTTTTAGGCAGTCCATCGTCGTTTGTTTTTTCGATATTATAAGATATCAATGGTATAGATATGTCTAAAATTTGATTTGTTTTGTGAAGTACATATGAGCTGAACGGTGAGAAGAAAAATATGGCAGTTACACAGTTTGAACCGGTTGATGCCAGGCGGTGCTTTCCATGTTGGGATGAACCTGCTTGCAAGGTTACTCTCTCTCTCTCTCTCTCTCTCTCTCTCTCTCTCTCTCGCACAGTTGACTTAAGATGTTGATTTTCATCATTATCAAGTGATTTTGTTCACAGCATTCTGGATATGCGTAGTTCTGAATGTACTTTTGAAACTAGGAAAAAAGAGATCTGTTGTTTATGATGGTAGTATAGATGAGAAATCATTCTTCCCGTTCTGGTTAAAATTTTCAAATCTAGAGTTTATGGCTTACTGGCTATTTGGTTGGCAGGCTACATTCAAGATTACACTTGATGGTGTTCCGTCGGAACTAGTAGCCCTTTCCAACATGCCGATTGAAGAAGAAAAAGTTAACGGACATCTGAAGACAGTTTCATATGTGCAAACACCAATTATGTCCACATATTTGGTGGCCGTTGTTGTCGGATTGTTTGATTATGTTGAAGATCATACTTCTGATGGTAAACTCCTATACAATATCCCTAGTTTTCATGTGTATGTCAGTACAACTGTACAACCCCTTTCTTAATGATGTCACAGTTTAATGTTGTTACAGGGGTCAAGGTGCGGGTATATTGTCAAGTTGGTAAGGCAGACCAAGGGAAATTTTCTTTGCACGTTGCTGTCAAGACACTTGAATTGTACAAAGAGTATGTTCAAAAGTTACTGATCATTCATATTCAAATTGGCATATACACTTGATGCATGTTATCAACAAAAATTGGCGGTTTCTCTAGATTTCCCCCTTCCGCACTTATGCTGCATTATTCAATATATAATCATTGACAACAAGTTCTGCAGCTACTTTGCTGTGCCATACCCTTTGCCCAAATTGGATATGGTCGCAATACCTGATTTCTCTGCTGGTGCCATGGAGAACTATGGTTTAGTTACATACCGAGAAACAGCTTTGCTTTTTGATGAACAACATTCTGCAGCTGTCAACAAGCAATGGGTAACATGCGCATCCTGAATGTCACCTTAGCTTTCAAAGTTATCTTGGTTTGATATGGTAGGGATGTATAATTTTTGCACCCAATGATATGTTTAATCACTTTATTTGGTTTTGGTAAAAGGTCGCGACTGTCGTGGCACATGAATTGGCACACCAGTGGTTTGGCAATCTTGTAACAATGGAATGGTGGACACATTTATGGCTGAATGAGGGATTTGCAACATGGGTATCACATCGTAGTTCTTGTCATTGTTATACTTCCATGCCGTTGTACTTATAAGTATTTTAATGTCATTAGGTGAGCTATTTGGCTACTGATAGCTTGTTCCCCGAGTGGAAAATATGGACTCAGTTTCTTGATGAACTTACTGATGGTCTTAAGCTGGATGGGCTTGAAGAATCTCACCCCATTGAGGTGTTTATTTGGGGACTTGGTCTTTCATGGGTTTCATTTTAATTCTGTCCTAAATTTTGCTGTATCCTGGCATCAAATCTGGATCATCTGCATAGAAGGCTTTAAATAGTAATATCACCACTATAGTTTTCAAGGCGTTACTCATTGGAGGGTATTAGTATATATAAATATGTATTTCTGGTATATTATGCTTTAATGCTTTTCTTTTTTGGCCAGGTGGAGATCAATCATGCTGCTGAGGTTGATGAAATATTTGATGCGATAAGTTATCGAAAAGGTGCTTCTGTTATTCGGATGCTACAAAGCTATCTAGGTGCTGAAGTTTTCCAGGTAGGTCCTTTGATTTGTCAGCGAGTGTGCTTGAGGGTTGAAGGATCAACTATCTTATTTTCTATGATATAAAAAGATTACAGAGTTAATTTCCTGCGACTTTTGAATGCATCCAGCGGTCACTTGCTTCATATATAAAAAAACATGCTTACTCAAATGCAAAGACAGATGATTTGTGGGCTGCCCTTGAGGAGGGATCTGGTGAACCTGTAAACAAGCTAATGAATTCATGGACACAGCAAAAAGGTTACCCCGTTATTTCTGTCAAAGTCAAAGATCAGAAATTGGAGTTTGATCAGGTTTTCTTATGTTTGCTTCTTTCAAAGTTGTTTGATTATCTATGGCATGAACAATGACCTAATCAATGATCTAATAAATAAATTAATCTGTGGCAGACACAATTCTACTCAAGCGGTTCCCAAGGCGATGGGCAATGGATTGTGCCGATCACATTATCCTGTGGCTCATATGATGTACGCAAGAATTTCCTACTGCAAGCGAAGTCTGAAACTCTTGACATAAAGGAATTTCTGGGTTGCTCAGTAGGAAAGGCTGGATGTGGAGGCAACAAGGACAATGCAATATGCAGTTGGATAAAAGTGAATGTGGATCAGACTGGTTTTTACAGAGTGAAATATGAGGACGAACTTGCAGTTGCACTTAAAAACGCTATAGAAAAGAAACAATTGTCTGAAACTGACAGATTTGGTAATCATCATTTCATACACGTGCTTGTTTATCTCTTTGATAGTGAAAGCTTGCGTTAATATTTTTGCTTTCACAGGCATTTTGGATGATTCGTTTGCCCTATCAATGGCTCGCAAGCAGTCTTTTGCTTCATTGCTTACCTTGTTGAGCGCTTACAGAGAGGAACTTGACTATATTGTGCTGTCAAATTTGATTACTGTAACGATCACCCCTGCATTGTGTTTATACTTTGCGTTTATGTTACTGCATTTGTGACCTTGGCCTGATTCTGGTCCTCACTTTTTACAGGTAAGTTGTAAGCTCGCAAGAATTGCAACTGATGCTGTACCCGGACTACTGGATCACATTAATCAATTCTTTATTGGCCTTTTCCAGTATTCTGCCGAGTAAGATTGTTCTCTTTTAAACAACTGAAGTGCGGAGCTAGATTAAACTATCTGTATCTGCAAGATTTGCTATTTTCTTTTTCTTTAATTTTGTCTAGTTTTATTATTTATGTTGGAATTTCTTTGCAGGAAGCTTGGTTGGCAGCCTAAACCCGGCGAAAGCCATTTAGATGCAATGTTGAGAGGAGATATTTTGAATGCGCTTGCTGTGTTTGGACACGACCTAACATTAGATGAAGCAACTAGGCGTTTTCATGTCTTTTTAGAAGACAGAAACACGCCCCTCCTTCCCCCTGACATTAGAAAGGTTGCTTTGATGTAAATCATTAATTACACATACATATTTAACCTTTTCGTTTCTTCATTGATGTTCATCATGGACTATTGTTGCAGGCAGTATATGTGGCTGTAATGCAAAGGGCAAGCGTATCTAACCGATCAAGCTATGAATCTCTTCTTAGACTCTACAGAGAGAGTGATTTAAGCCAGGAGAAAACCCGCATTCTAAGTAAATATATGTAATTAGTAAAATAATTCTGAAATGTTAGCCTGTTGGATTGTTGTGCTAATCGATGTTTATGTGCCTGTAGGTTCTTTAGCATCTTGTCCTGATCCCAATATTACATTGGAAGTTCTCAACTTTATATTGACTCCTGAGGTATTTTGATTTTTTGTCTCTTAATTGGAGGTTGAAGTTTTACAAACCAGCAATAATTTAGAGTGTCTCAAAGCTAGATGATATACTGACTTTAATACCCGTCTACGTAGGTTCGCAGTCAGGATGCTGTCTTTGGACTTGCTGTTAGCAGTAAAGGACGGGAAACAGCTTGGACGTGGTTGAAGGTAGCTCTCAAGCAATGGTTTTTAATCAGCATACTACAAAATGCACACATTCGTGCATTTTATTTTTCTTTTCCCACTTTTGTTACCATGATTCAGTTGCTATTTGGATTGTCCCGAAACACAGGAGAACTGGGAGCACATCTCAAAGACCTGGGGGTCTGGATTTCTAATTACTAGCTTTGTCAGGGCAGTTGTTTCTCCGGTTCGTTTTTTCGTACTCTAGAAACTTTCGTTCTTATCCTCGAGATTTTTTGTTGCGTATCGTAGATTTGAAATTACACGAGCAATGTTTCTAATGCCTTGTCATTTCCTTGTACCTTCCTCTGCAGTTTGCTTCGTTTGACAAGGTTAAGGAAATAGAGGAGTTCTTCAAAGCCCGCCCCAACCCGGCGATAACCAGAACCTTGAAGCAGAGCATTGAGCGGGTACAGATTAACGCCAAGTGGGTTCAGAGCATCCAGAGCGAGAAAAACCTTGCCGACGTTGTGACGGAGTTGGCATACAGGAAATACTAGGGTTCCATGTTTGGCTTCTGTTTTGAAAGAAGACTGGATTTCCAAAGTTAATGTTACTTAAATTTGCCAAGACAAAGAATGAAGAGACGAATGATAAAAGTACCAAGTTTTTCTTTAATATATGTTACGATCACATTGTTATTATGTTCCTTTCTGCTTCTATTTTTGTTTCAAAGGTGATTTTCGCACTAACTTCTCCTTGAAAAAATCAAACTGGGAAATGAATGGAAAAAGAGGGAACTTTGCCCACCCGTATTTTTTTATTTTCCTCACAAGTGAACGTTTGAGATTGAACTCGTTAAAAAAAAAACATACAACTTTCATCAGGAGAAAACTTGAGCTTTATGGGCAGGTAAATTCAAAGTTTTTCACAAGTGAACGTTTGAGATTTAACTCGTGAAAATCCATTTTTGTTCAAGCAAAATCATTACAAGCGGCATGCAAATTCCAGATTTAGTAATTCCATAAGCACTAAGATTGAAACAATATATTAAGCAAATACCTCGCTGAGCAATTTTTTTGGAACTCGGAGGCATAATGAATACAATGTCAAAAGCATCACACTGCCACCATTTTCCTAGTACAAAGCAGCCAAGATTTACAGAGCCAGAGCGCAGTGTATAGCAATTGTTCTATGGTACATACAGACTGCTTGCGGTTCGGATTAAGCAATGAAGCCCGGGTGAAAAACATACGGGCAACATGATATATCAGATCATACGAAAGTTTTTATATCATACAGCTACGGATCAAATGGGAGATGAAGGAACTGATCACGTTTTGCTTTTAAACTTCCTTTGAGCTTTCAGATCCACCACAACCACAGTTATGTTGTCCTTACTTCCTTTGAGAAGAGCACGGTTCGAAAGAAACTCCGCAGCTGCCTGGGCAGCGGGATCAATTCCTTCGCCTCTTTCCAGCGGAAGTCCATCAGCACCATTCTTCTTGTGCCAGAGGAGTATTCGTCTCCGAGCAAGGTCACACACTTCTTCATTTGACATAACGTCCCATAAACCATCACTCGCTAATATGAGGCATTCGTCGTCTTTTGTTCGGGGAATAAACATCACTTCTGGTTCTGGAATGATGCATGGCTTTAAATATCTATCGCCTGCAAACCCAAAACCAAAGTTGAAATTCAACTTTACTAACTGTTGAACTGCTCGAGCTTTTGAGTAGGCCATAACTTTTCTATGCACTTTGGTCATGAAATGTCTTTGTGCGTCTAAAAGTACCATGACCTAGCATCAAATCTACATGACGATATGATTCTTTGGACAGAGTTTAGCTACAAATTTACTGAATATATAGCATTCGGTGAGGTACCACAAAGGTTTCTACAAGAAAAGCATCCGGTTGAGAAAGAAAAAAAGCCATGGTGAAGCACATACCTATAGACCTTGACATAGCAAGAACGCCACAAACACGATGGCCATTCCATTGTATGACCTTGCCTCCAGCTGCTTCAATCCTTGCATATTCGTCTTCCCGATTTGGCTACAATCGATTTTCCATACACAGTTATTTTATGACAAAATACAATAAATGCAGATCAGTTTCCATAAACAGTCATAAACTATAAGATACAAGACCTCAGTCAGAGAATGTCCCTTACTTTATGATCCACCGACAAAGCCATGGGTTCTTTACCCCGACAGAGAACTGCTCTGGAATCTCCACAGTTTGCTACTATGATATGAGACGAGCAAATAAGGGCAACGACAGCAGTGGAACCAACAGTTTCTGGGGCAACAGGCTCAAGACCAGCCTTCCCTCCAACCTCAGTATCAACCTTAAGAAAACAATTTGTAAATGCCTTTGTCCACTGCGCTTGGCAATTATCTTTGATACTTTCATGAATTAGGCCTTCCTTAACAGATTCTATCTCTTCAGCTAAAGCCAAATGAACGCGGTCATGACAATAGTTTGCAACCTAAAGAAAATTAAAGCAGATTCCATGAAATACAATTACCGGTAGAAAGACATTATGTGCATTTTATGCAGCAGCAAAAAGTTGCCCACGGAACACATAAGGTTATGAAATGGTACCTGAGACCCTCCATGACCATCATAGACTCCAAAGAAATGAACAGTTTGGTGCAAACACTTGCTCAAGCCATCAAGTATGCGGTCACCAATCAGCATTTGAATTGGAATCTTGAACAGTTGTGGTATAGCGGCAAGCGCATCTTCCATCTCTGGCCTTCTTCCAATCACAGACGTAAACCCCCAAAGCGGTACATAGTCTACCTCAAAAACACTGCGGCTAACTGTTTCTTTGGCCCCCGTTTCCACAGGTAATTGATCAACAACTGCAGATGGCTTTGGGTCAGACCCATCACCAATTACTTCCTCAAGGCTCCCCGTCACAGGAAGGGGATCACTTGTGATCTCTGTCTCAACATTTGAATCACCTAAATCCGTAGCCTTATCGACAACTTCTACACAGCAAATGCTCTTCTCCTTGTCTACAGAACTCAACGTGCCTGCATCAGGACCAATCTCATAAACGAGGAAGTCCTCTAAACACAAGCTACTTGACTCACTCGCCACTGAGAGTGAACAAGAGCTATCAAGAACCTGATCGCCTTCCAATGATAAAGAATCATCGTCCTCACTCTCACAGCCTATCGCATCAGCAGAAGAAACCCAATTACTTTCGTCTTGAGATATCATATCCAACAAAGGAGCTCCTCCCCCCTTGTCCTCTTTTGGCGCTGAAACTGCTCCAAAACTATCATTCCCCGAACAATTACAATTACAATCCTCTTCACCAGCTGCAACCGTCTCACTGGAACCCATGGTGACAGAATCAGATAGCAATCCCGCCGTGTTTGTCATTAGCTTAAGTCTTGTGATATCCATGTGGACAGCTATGGTTGGGTTATCACAGACTGAGTTACCTACTCTAAATGGCACCGCGACCGGCGGAGACATTTCCTCCATCAAAATCTTTATCTGGGCAGTACAAAAAGTTACCCTCCAACATCACACAAGCTGTCATTTCTCAATTAATCTCTGACTTTCTCCCCCTATTGAGAATGATTCCGGAATGTCAACGGTGGGTTCTAACAGGCCATTTTCCATGCCTGAGGGCACCCAAATAAAGGAGAAAAGGCGGTGCAAAACTCAGGAGATGTGAATGTACAAATGAGCTCAAAAAGGTGGTGGAAAAGGAAATGGGTCGTCAGATCTGGTCAACAACGATGGATCCACACTTCCACTTTAGGAAATTGAACCCTATAGACTAAATTGACACGTTTTTAGCCCCTTCCAACTTCTTCTCTGGCCTCCTCTCATCAACTGCGCCCAGAAAGAAACAATCTTTAAATGCACAAATGGAAAGAAAAAAAAAAAAAACAAACAAACTGCAAAATTAGAAGAAGTACAAAAATCAGATTAAATTTAGAACCAACCCCTTATCTAAACACAAGAAATAAAAAAAAAGAAAGAGGAGGTCATGAGAAAGAAACCCAACCAAGAATCACAGGAAAAACCAACTCTACCAAAGAAAGCAACTTTTTCCAACATATTAACTTAAAGACTTCCCTGGATCTGAGGCAACCTATCTCTGCCTCTTGTAATTCAACTCTCTCTCTTCCCCCTCTCTCTCCAAATAATTATGACAATTATTAAGAAGAAAAAACAAGAAGAATCACTACCTAATTTGTCAATTGCATAGTCTTTCCTTCCCTTCCTCCCTTCCTCTCTCTCATCCTCCCTCTCTCCTAAACTTTACTCAAACAGCTGAACTCCATGAAAAGGATCAAAGAAATCAAGAAAACAAGATATGGGAAGCTTACCAATTAAAAATCCCAGCTCAAAGATGACTGCCTTTTTATTAATAAATGTACCTGCAGAGAGTTGAGAGAGCGCAAGAAAGGGCGTGGAAGAGAAGAGAAATATACCAAAAAAAGTAAATAAATAAAAGAAAAATAATGGAGGAAGAAAAGGACAGGAAAGAGACAGGACAGACGGGAGCGTATTTGAAGAGTGAGAAAAAGGTAACACGTGTCAAATCTAGAAGAGCATATTAAGGCATCTCCACCCATCCCATGATCCCTGCCTTTTTAATTCTCTAATCCTAAATTATTATCAAAAGGAAATTGCTTAAAAGTGATTTTTATTGTTATCTTTATATATCTATATTTTTTTGTTAATATCTTCGCTTTGCTGTCTGCTGTTGTTGGCAGTGTTGCTCGTGGACTGCCATGACCTTCTTTCACTTGCCTACAGGTTCTTTGGGGTATGTAGTTGTGTTGGGCGTGAAGCTTGGACTTGGATGCTTGTGTCGGTGATGCGTGGCTTTGTTTGGGGATCGAATTTGACTGGATCGACATACACGGTTGCTATTTTGGTGGTTGCAACGGCGATTTTGGTGGATGTTGCAGTGGCTGTGGTTGTTTCTGTGTGTTTTGTGTTTTGGGCTCAATTTTTTGTTGGGCCTCTATTGGTTGTTTGTATTTTCGTTCTTTGGCATTTGTGTTGTAAAGTTTGGGGTTCTGTGTTGTAGTGTTTGTTGGTAATGTATGTTACCTTTGCTCAAACCAAAAAAAAAAAAAAGAAAAAAAAAGAGAGAATGTCATAGAGAGTCTTATCTAGTATAAGAGTTGATATAGTGTTGATTAATAATAATGAGATATTCGAATTCAAAACTTCTCATAATATTGGTACTAATATTTGTACTTAGTTACTAAGAAAGTGAATTTAACAATGAGAAATCACTTCATTTCTCGTGATTGATAAGTCCAGATTAATAAAAAAAAATTCATGTCTTATGAAAAGCGAAACTGTCTTTTCAAACTTAGATTTTATTTTTATTTTCATTAGAAACTCAAGAGAAGCGTTAATTACAGTCTTAACAACTAGAGTGCTCCAATTAACAATTAATAAACTTATTTCCGCGTAACAAATGCAACATATGAGATGAACTATTTGGTATAGAATGTAGTTAGAAGGTTTGACCCACTAATTCATTATCTTTCCCTTTCAACTTACTAATCGTATTATTAGGTTGGGAGGAGGCTGACAACTTTAAGCTTAATTATTCAGTTTGCTGCGTCTAGTTGACTTTAGCAAATAATTAATTAATAGTAACAAGCTTATATTAAGGTTTAACTACAGATTAGGTAAACAGATACAAATTAACAAGCACATAATTAAGTGATATTTATTAGTTTTTTCTAATTTTTTGAATGATTTCTCTCTAAGAGCTCACCTGTGCTTTTCAGAAATTACAAGAAAATTATGTTAATGATTGTTCAACCTTATAAAGAGAGACTTAAATCGAACTAAGACGTCA
Organism: Pyrus communis; assembly: GCF_041283825.1. Classification (NCBI taxonomy): domain Eukaryota; kingdom Viridiplantae; phylum Streptophyta; class Magnoliopsida; order Rosales; family Rosaceae; genus Pyrus; species Pyrus communis. Next base: position 40,025,160 of record NC_142579.1, on the reverse strand, counting down.
AAGTGACGGACAATCAGTTTTATTTAAATTGCCAAATCTTATTCAGTTTCATCCAAGCTCGGTTTTTGAATTTTCGCGGAAGAAGAAGAAGCGGTTCAGTTGATTAAAAAATATATTAATTTTGAAAATGTTTGGACATAAATATTGATCTGAAAACAGATGGAAAATTAGAATAATGTCTAGTGTTCATTAATTTTAATTATATTTTGAAAACATCCTGAAACCGAAGGGGAAGATGTCCAAGTCCGGACTACTGCTGCCGGTGTCATAAAACGACGTCACTCACTGACGCGAATTACATAAAATTAAAATTACGGCCCACTTGGTGGACTCGGTTTCGTGGATTATTATTGGGTCTCGGATTTGTGTGGGTCAGAGGGCCATGGACTGCTGAGCCCAAATTGTTTTTATTTATTTATTTTTCTTGGTACTGAAAATTTGTTCTTATTTATCTTTTTCTTATTACAATTGAACATGTTCGATTTAGAAGAATATTTAAAAATCCAACACAAGGTTTTTTGTTTTTATGTGGGTGAAAATCTCCAATTTTAAACAAAAACAAAAAAAAAAAAAAAGTAGCAGATCTAGGTGTAGTCAAGTTGATTTGCTTAATATTTTTCTATAATGCATCTTAATTCGAATCATTTTTCTGTAATGTAAATTTAGTTAGAATGTCACCTCTGCCGAGGGTTTAAGCTGTGTTTTGTGTGACTTGGCTGCTAATGATTGGGTTGAAATGCCTAAATGCCCAAATGTTTTGTGGATGGTGAATCCATCAAATTCTTGTCCGCCTTCTCATTTGAGCCAAGGATTGAGGCTTTTGTGCGATTTGCAAATTGTGTTATTGGACTTTTTTTCTTTTTTTTTTTCTTTTTTTTTTTTTTTTTTTGGCTTCTTATTGTTTTAGCATTTGTCTTGCATTGTATTGTTCTCATTCTGTTTATGTTTAAGTGCTTCTAGAATAGCTAAAAGTGTTTTCAGACAACAAGAGTCTTAAGTGTGATTTTTTTTTTTTTTTTTTTTCACTTGGAAATGAAGACTTGGATGCTACATGTCCCTTGAAATACTTGGTTTTGTGAATTTTGAGTGTCCATTTCGAAAATTTTGGCCATCTCGTATGCAAAGAGGCCTTCTTTAGACCAGGCCACAGGTGATAGAGAGCTAAGGCCACAGGTGGAGAGATAACCATATCTTCCAGGTCCAGGGCGTTTATTCCAAGGCGCGCAACTATACTATACACCATACTTTGTCTTAATACTGGTTAATGCGTGTATTTCGGAACAATATTTTTCTACTTTTTGGAGACAAGTACGATATTCATTAGCATTATGGAAGAACATGTACAAGAGAGAATAGGGTACACCACTGAAAGGGACCACAATAAAATCCTTGTCGGGAATTTTAACGCAGTCAAAAGAGAAAAGAACGTCACACACCAAATTTACATAGTATGACTACTCTTTACAACGCTCCTCAAACCAAACTAAGTCTATGTGCAATGCAGTTAGCTTCCCTATCCACATAATTGTATTTGACATGTTGAAAAAAGCCATGAAGGATCATCAAGCGCAGGTTCAAGTAATGAGGAGTCAACAGAGGAATGCTTTGACGAATCACTTTCCAATGCCTACAAGTTCTCACGGCATTGGTGAAGATGATCAGAAGTTCAGTTGAAACATTAGGAGGGGACGTTGATGGTCGACATCACGCCTTTTGATTCGGCAGAATCCCTGAAACGATAGATGGATTCTCGATTTAGCAACATCTAGAAGACATTGTCCTAGAATTAAATTTTCTACGAGACACCTAGATTATATGTAGATTAAAGCCAAACAACAAACCTCCCTAGAAATTTGAAGGTGAGTTCAACTGACGCTCCTTAATTTGGCTCACATCCGTTTAGTCTTTCGTATGTTGTGCAAAAACTTGCGCAACTAAGATAAGCAAATCCATGCGTCGGGAAAATTTGATATCGAATTTGGTACATACAGACGAATAATTACCTAAAAGTATGTCATAAATTAGTAAGATGTGGACAAGAAGTTAAATAATCATTACTAATTTGATATATTTAAAATCAGAGAATCACCTTTCCAAAGAATATTAATCTATACGGCTAGCTCGTGGGTCACCACTTGATCCACATTACTCATCTCTCCTTCTCCTTTGAAGAAGAAAAATAAGCAAATTAAAAAAATATGATAATAGCATTTGTTATTGATACATAAATAAATGCGTAAATAAGATAAGTAGAGCTTAGTTACCATATTTATGATGAGATTTTGATGTTTGGGATGTGAGAAATCTTGGGCCACTCCTCTCCACTGCCTTGTTGACAACGCTCTGAAAGATTTGGACAACCCTGAATGATAAGCTCTTGCACCGGTGTTTTGCAGAGGAAGTCTGGCAGTGTTGTTAAGTTTTTGCAGAAATTGATTTTTAAGGAGGAAAGGCATGGCATGATTGAAATTTCAGAATCCTCTTTGTTCCACCCTTCCACGCCTACTTCCCACTCTTCCAACGCTGACATGTTGTGGATCCATAGTTGTTTCAACTTTGGGAAAAATGATGATGATGATGATGATGATGATGATGATGATTTCAATGACATTGCGTAATCTTGGTCGACTATTCCCAAAAACTCACCACCAATCTTTTTCACCTTTTGCATTACCCATAGAGATAGTTTTTCAAGGTATGGCAATTTCCCAAGAGGAGGCAAAAACTCACAATTATACCATTCAATTAGAAAGATGATTCTTAAGTTTCGCAAAGACATCATCCAATTAGGGCAGGTGGTGCCCGAATGAATACAAATGTGTAAAGATTCCAGATTTTCATGCGGTCGTAAGACATTCAGTATTTCAACAGTGCTTCTTGCTTGCTGCTTGTACTGGACATCACGACAATCAATTATGAGATAAAAGAGTTGGTTCATGTCCCACAACTGTGCTTTCTCAAGCTCACTCTCATCTTTCACATTCCCCTTCAATCTTATGTTGAGACAGCCCTCCAGGTTCAAGACTTTCAGATCTCCCAATTGTAATGTTGTTGTACCCTCATCCTCGCCACAATCCACAACATACCAATCAATTGTTTTCAAATTCTTTAATCTACGAATCCCTTTTGGTAAGTACTTAAGCTTAAAACACCCAAAAACATAAAGATGCTTTAAGCTAATCAACTTTCCCATCTTATCAGGTAGTTTTTCAAATTGCCGACAGCAAAAAAGACGCAAGGTATACAAATTGTACAACTCACAGATACTGTCAGGTAATGTCTTCAGACCATGATTCCATGACAAATCAATATGCCTCAAATGTATCAATTCACCAATTTCTTTTGGGACTTCACTTATGCTTCTGCCAATCAAATTTAATGACCTAAGACATTTCAACTGTAAAATAAAATTGAAATCCATCGTTGTAGGATTGTATGACCAAAGAATTGTGAGAGTACGTAGATTTTTGCAATTGTAATATGCATTAAAAGATGGGAGTGGCCCACCATGTTTCAAATTTAAGGTCAAATGACGGACCTTTTCACCCAAAACTTTTGTTTCATTGCCAACACCCTCATCATCAATAGTCAAACATTCATTCTTGGTGAGAGATTGCACAAAGTCATGAACAATATCATGCATTTTGCATCCTATAATTTTACCACTGAGACTATCTTTCTGCAAATCTTGGAAAAAAGATCGAGCTACTAAGTTATCAAAAACTTCTTCACCAATGTCTCCCTTACCCTCATTCCCTTCTAAATTAAGATAATCTTGCGCCATCCAAAGATTAATCAAATTATCTCTCTCAAACTCGTAATCTTTTAGAAAATGAGCACAATACAAAAGGCAACATTTGACTGATGGGGCCAAATCATTATAACTTAGTAACAGGGGTTGGAAAACTTTTTGCTCCACCTCTTCTCGATCCCATATCTTACTATTCAAAACACCTAACCATTCTCTCCTTGTTCTCTTATTGCGCATGAGACTGCCTAAAGCTTTTGCGGCAAGAGGCAAACCCTTACATTTCTCTACAATTTTCTTACTAATATCTTCAAACGCCTTAGACTCATCTACTTCACCATAAGAAAATGCCATGTGATTAAAGATTGATAAACAATATTGTTCACTCAACTTTTCCAAATTAATCATGTCACTTGTTGCTCTCATCATATCAATAACCTCGTGCTTTCTTGTGGTCACCAATATTCTACTACCATGAACACCACTTTGGATTAGTGGTGCCCTTAAGCACTCCCACTTTTCATTGTCGTGGCTCCACACATCATCTAGAACAAGGAGAAACCTTTTGCCCTAGATAGATTTTAACATGCACTGCAAGACACAGTCTAACTCATCTGAACTTGGGACACTATCACCAATTATGGATTTGGCAATCTTAACCTCATCAAAAGGGTCTGAGACACAAACCCACATTTTTTTTTTCAAAATAAGCTTTAACCTTGCCATCATTATAAACTAGTTGGGCCAGAGTTGTCTTGCCCATTCCTCCCATCCCTAGAATAGGGATGATAAGAAGCCCCCTCCGATCACTCAACAAGTTTGTGATCAGAATGTCTTTTTCCTTTTCTCGACCAAATACCTCTGACATGACGACAATAGACGAAGTCTTACGTCGTTCAGGTAATTGCTGAATGCCTCTTTCTATGCGTTGAAACTCATACATTTTTCTTTGATCATCAATTGCTCTTAGCCTACCATTCAGATCTTTTATCTTACTCGCAATGTCATGGCGAAAAGCTACCTCTTTGGCTTTGCGAAAACAAAAGCAACTAGGGGAAACAGAGATAGTTACCTTCTTCTTCTTGTTAGGAACAAGAACATCAACATTTTCTCCTTCCCGTTCTTGCTTCTCAACCTGCTGTCTCAGCATCTCGGTGTTCCACTCGTCCAGCACATCCACCATCTGGAAGGATATGTCTTTGAGCTGATCCAACCAGTTCCTCACGCTGGCGTCCTTGACTTGCTTTTGCTCTGCATCTTCGAGAACAGCTTGAATAGCTCTGAGATGGCCAGCAAAATCTTCAACATCTTTCTTGGCTTTCAAAACAAGTTTCACCTCCCCGTCCATGAACTCATAAGCTGTTGAAGCCAGCCGATCTAGTAGCATGGAAATGATCCCATCAGCCATTTTTTCAGCCTCAGAGGTCTGTTGATAGTGGAAAAAGAAATGATGAACGAGAAATGCAGGATGGTTTGTGACAATGCCTCTCTTCTATCTAGCTTACATGATGATTCCAAGTCAATCAAGTCAAGCAAAGCAAAGTGGTAGTGCGCTGTCATGTTCTGTGGAGGCCAACTTCAACGAACCCCACATAAATAAAGTAATTTGTATTATTAGTCTGTGGATGCCAACTTCAACGAACCCCACGGAAATAAAGTAACTTGTATTATTAGTTTGTGCATGCCAATTCCAATTATTAATATCTTCATTTGTAAATGAGAAGTTTTAAATTCAAATTTTTTAGATGATGTGTTGGATACTAATTTATTTCTTCATCATATAATGTAAATATCTCGTTCTATATAAAAATAAAGTAAAGCTAAGCTTATATGATTCCAAGTGGATCAACTCAAGTCAAGTGAGTGGTGGTGTGGTGTCATATTTTGTAGAGGCCGACTACAACTCACTCGACAGAACTAAAGTTTATATGATGATTCCAAGTCTATCAAGTCGCAAGTAAAGTAAATTGATTGGTAGTGTGGTGTCATATCTTGTAGAGGCTAACTGCAACTCACTCGACATAAATAAAGTGATTAGTGTAAAAAGGAGAAATTTATAAAAGACAAGCATTCAATTATTATGTGGTAATTTTGCATTCAAACTCTAGCTCTGTTTTTACTTTTTACCTTGATCATGGCAGTCTCTTTTTATGTAAATTTTCATCTGGAGCATTAGAGCAACTCCATTTGTTTTATGAAGGTAAGGATAAGGGCAATGAAATTGGCTTTACTATTAGATTTGAATAGTAATTGTCTTTGCAAATCCATTTGTTTGGAAAGAGGAAAAGTAAATGCAATAGTATTACTATTCAAAAATATATTTTTTATTTTTGTATTAGTCTTATCATCCATATGTCATTATCGTCATAAATTTTAGATTAGATTTTCAATTACTTTTATCGCGCCATATGTCATTATGTATTAGTAATATCCGCTTAGATTTTTGTTAAGATTCTCGACCATGTAGTGCCACCTGTCATTAATCTTGGCTCCGGGGGTTTTGGATTACGTGAGGGTGGCTCCAATGGTTCAGCCTGCGAGCAAACAGGAAATTGCCAATCTCCCGGTGATCACGATCATGGAGGAAGCGTTGAAGAAGCTCGGAGAGGACGCCGACTGCTACATTTGTAAGGAGGACTTGGTTATCGGTGACAAAATGCAGGAATTGCCCTGCAGGCACTTTTCACCCTCCATGCCTAAAGCCATGGCTGGGAATTCAAATTTTTGAACGTTTGTTATATTGCTACTGTATCTCATTGGTTGCATTCAATTCGATTTTCGAGTGACTGACCGACTGGGGGTTTTGGGTTGTTTTGATTGTGGCAGGAGGAGCACAATTCGAGTCTGATATGCCGGCATGAGCTGCAGACGGATGATCATGCGTACGAGAGTTGGAAGGAGGCCGAGGAAGACAGAAAAGGAGCTGCGAATGCTATTTGAGGCGGTGAATACATGTATGTTGCTTCAACAGTTTGTCAAATTTGCATAAATTCTTATTTAGTCCATCACATTAAGCATGTCTGTGAATGTGGTTTCTTTTTCTGTAATGGCTTTTTCATACTATAATATAATCTTTAGGAAAACTAGCACAATACAAAAGACAACATTTGAATGATGGGGCGAAATCATAATAACTTAGTAAAAAGGTTCGAGATGGTTTTGCCGTATTTGTCGATCAAGTTGAGTGAATGGTAGTTGTGCTGTCATATTATGTGGAGGCCAACTCCAACTAAAAGCAAGTGGCCTGATGAAGAGGAATGTTATCCTTACACCATGATGTGATTTCATACAATGTCAACTCTAATATAATAAATTTATCGTTTGCCAAACAAAACGACAGAAATAAAGTAATGGATCCTGACCCAACAAAGATGATTCTCATTCACTAACAAAATGACCATCCTGTCCCTGCACCACGTCACCGTCAGAAAGCAATTGAAGTAAAGTGCATAGTAGTGTGTTGTCATATTCTTTAGAGTAATTATGAGTAAAAAGTAATAATAAAGAATCATGCTACGTTTATCCGCCTTTTTTTGGGGATGAAAAGATTCATAACGGTCAGCATCTTTTTAGCTACAAATCTGACCCTACCACATAGGCATTTCATTGACCCTACCATTTAGAGCAACTACGCCCCAAAAAAATTGTTTGAGCTATTAGGCTATCTAGTCCCTCAAGCTCCCCAAAACCACTCCGGGCCTACCCAGCAGACCACACGGGCTATAATAGCCAAACCCACTGACTAAGGTAATCTAAAATCACCTTGACGTCATCTTGACGAGCCATGATTTTAATTTTTTTCTGTTAGGCGCGTGGCTTTCAAGTGTGGAAGGAGAGTGAGCCGATCAAAAACAGGCAGCAGAGCCACTTGCAGGCGCACTTAGAGCCCATCCCAACGGCTAGAACATATGTCCAAACTCCATAAACAAACATACCAAGACCTTCCACTGTAAACCGAAAAAATGAGTCTGATACTGATATATTAAACTCTACAGGAATTACTCTTACAGTATACCGAAAAATATGAGTGTAATACCAATATATTAATGAACTCTAAGTTCAATAGACATTAAACAAACAAAAAAATTGACCTCGTACATATATTTGTCATATTCCATTTTGGTCCAGAATAAGAGGCATATGATGTAATATGGAAGCATGAAAATTGAAGCAACATAATTTTACAAGTATTTCTTTTCATAGCAAATTTCAAGTCCATCCCTTAAAAGCTTACACAACCGCAACAGAGAAATAGTTACTTGTAAAATGGCTACTGAGTTTCTTGGTAATTTGGCCATGAAATACTCAATACTTTTGACCAGAAACTGCCACTAGAGAAGGCATTGCACAAAATACCGCCAACCTGGGCAGACAGGACAACCAGTTCCCAGAATTCTCAGCCTACCTTAATTCTAAAATGCTAATTCACAAAACCTAATTACTGAAGTCTCTCACTCGCCCTTTTTCCGGGCTTTCATGGTCGTCTTCAATAGTTACTTACTGTACACTTAATGGTAATCTGGCTAACTGCGCGGCAGCCACTTCAAAAGATATGCCGAGTTTCTTTTGAATATGATGAACCCGAATAAGGACATGAGCATACATCTGCACGCTCAGGTTGTCACTTTTTATCCCTAGGGATTTGGTGTTATGGTAACATGGGATCACCAGCTGATGCAAGCATCTGTAACTCAGCTTCCTTGGCTGCCCTTTCAGCAGTAAAATCTACTCTAGCTTCACCTGCATATATTAGCTAATAAATAAGCTTTTCATCCACTTAGGTTCATAACAGAATAACATCTGGTAATTCCAGTAAAGTAAAATGATTCCGGAAATGAGAGTTGACATTGGAGTAACATTGCGTACCAAGAGCTTGGCGAAGCCCTTTCACAGCATCAAAGTTCTTGTATGTGTAGCCAACGAAGCTTAAATCTTTGGGAGTCATTTGTAACTGCATGAAATTATAAGGTGATAAGGAATACACATTGTACATTTATACTAAATTATAAATCCCCTAAAAATGTCGCATGAGTTCTCATGAACAGGTTATTGCAGATTTTCGTGGATGCTCTGGAAAATAGACATGAGAACACTATAGATAACAAAAGAGCAAGGACGTGTTGCCTAATAATGCAAAATCCTTCTAAGTTCTGAAAATAATGTTACACAAGATGACATATAAGCAAAAGCCAACTGAGATTGATTTTTCAAGCAAATTCCCCTCTCAGAATATTAGAAACAGAGTCATTGGCATCGAACGGCACTAATGCGGATTTCATGGTGGCTGGCTAGAAACAACAGTTTTGATTTGAAATTACATCATCTCGAGGACGAACATAGATGAAAAGGTCTACGCTATGATGTTTTATTTTTCCTACTGTAGTTCTCTTAGCTCTGGCTAGAAACAACAGTTTTAATTTGACATTACGTCATCTCGAAGACAAACATAGATGAAAAGGTCTACGCTATGATGTTTTATTTTTCCTATGGTAGTTCTCTTAGCTCTGGTGCCTTTTTAACAAGGGAACCCAGTATTGAGAATTGGGCTTTCTCTTCAAAAGAACTGATGATCATAATGCCAATGGATTATGTAAAGTATTACATATCATGTCATATAGAACATGTATTGCATATCATGAGTAAATAGACAACATCACTGTTACAAACCTTTCGTGAAGATCCAGTTCTTGCTGACGCTGGTGGGTCCAACTAAGCACGAATGCAAAAGATGTACGGAAGTCAATATTTGAATACGTTTGCCAGTAATGTAATGACGCTTCTACATGTCATATGAATGAAAGCGTACAGGAGCTAAAAACGTAGAGTTCAGTGGAACTGTTAAATTATTAATTATAGAAGTGATTGTAGAAGTGTTATATAAAACAATAATGTTGGTGAGTTAGTGCAGAATATGAAAAACAATGATACAAGAAATATAAGGATGATCTTGTAACATACCTCATCAAACTTCATAAAGTTCTGGGTATCAAGCTCCCCATTCACTTCTGGTTTGAATGCTGCGTCCATTTCATAGAGTTTGTCCCACACAACGTCCTTGAACCAAGGATGAGACTGATACAACATAGTTTTTAGAAACTTAATACAATGAAAATATCCCATCATAGGAACAACTTATTCAAATAGGAAAGCCTTACTTTGATTTGATGTGCCCCACCAGTACCTAGCCTATGTTCAACATCACACAGCAACCTGCAAATAAGATCCTTAGCCTCAGCTGTCAACCTCGCGTCTTCTGGAAACTTTAAGTGGTTTCTCCAATGAACAATCTGAAATAAATTGACAAATAGAGTGAGTGACTTTGTATGTGAAACTGAAGTGACCTTAGCTCAAACCTACGGCTCACCACAGAAACTTTGCACTCAGAGTTACATGAGCATTAAGAATATTACCTTTCTGCATGTAGTTATTGGATCATCTGAATAAAATGGAGGGTAACCAACAAGCATTTCGTACATTATTGCTCCCAACGACCACCTAAATAAATCAAACAATACATATCACAAACACAAAGATGAGAGAAGGCGAGAGAAACAAAAAAATAAAAAAATAGCAGTATAAACTTACCAGTCGCATTCCATCCCATATCCTTTCTTCAATAACACTTCAGGTGCAATGTAGTCGGGTGTCCCCACAGTTGAAAATGCCTTTAGAAGAAGGAAAGAAAACAATAGAGTGAGGGGAGAACTTCTAAGGGCTAAGGCTAAAGCTAAAGATGTACTGCAAAAATCAGTCCATAAAGATGATAACATACCAACTTTCTCCTGTTCATCTGCCAATGTTGCAGCTGTTCAGCAGGGCTTTTCCAACTACTCTGATTATCCGCATCAGGAACGCATGTGTCGATGTCCATTGGTTCTGTCATATTTTCATCATCCATAGTTCTATTTTCATGCAGTGCAGGTAAAGTTGTACAGTCAAGAGGCTTACAGAGGCCAAAATCTGAGAGTTTCATGTGACCATTTTTGTCCAGAAGCAGGTTGTCTGGCTTAATGTCTCTGCAAAGGCAGCAAAAATGAAGTGGTGAGACAAGATTGCAACTTAATATATCACCTAACAAATAGTCTGGTAACAAAATAAAATATTTAATATCATATTAGTAGATTTCTTCAACCTGTGTATGTAGTTGTGTTTCTGAATAGATTCTATGGCCAGTACGCTCTGTGCAATGTAAAATTTAGCCACACTTTCAGTTAAGGTGTCTTCCCTAATCAGCAGAGTCATCATGTCACCCCCAGGCAGATATTCCATGATTAAGTATAAGTACTCTGCATCTTGGAAGGAGTAGTATAGTTTAACTATGCAATGGCTGGCAACTTCTGCCAGCAAGTTTCTTTCAGCTCTAACATGTTCCACCTACAAGGCAAAATGAAAATACATCAACAGCAATATTTCCATGATGAAAATCTTGGACGAGTTCCAATGATGGGTTTGGAACAAAGTCGCTTATGTGATCTTACCTGTCCTCTCTTAAGCATTTCAGATTTCTTCAACTTTTTCATGGCGTAGATATTGCCAGATTTTTTCTCCCGACACAATCGGACCTGTAGTTTGAGAGTGAATAATTAGCAACCATAGCTAAAGCATAAAATGAAACTTCTAGCTAACATGAGTCCAGTGACCAATGAAAAGTTTAATACATTCTTTAGAATACTATGTTTAATACTGACCTCACTAAAGGCCCCCCTACCAATGATGGTCAAAGGCTCAAAATCATCAACGCATATTTTGTGCCTTTTAAGTCGCATAAATTCTGTCTCTTTTCGCTCTAAGTCTTTGATCAGGTTGATTTGTACCTCCTTTGGCACATCTGACGAAGCTAATTTCCTTTCCAACACCCAGCGTCTGCAGCAATAAGAAATCTAACGTCAGCTCATTGTATCTTTGAACTTAAACATTAAAGCGGTAGCCTTGAAAGATTTCTCTAGAATATCTGAGTCATGAAATTAAAACATGGAAAAGAAAAGCAAATTTCAGAAAATGAATACCATGTTCGCGGAAAATTGCAGTTTGTGAGAGGAGAAGTTTCTTACTTTCCATTACCTTACTTCTAGAACTTTAGCGTGAAGCTCTATCAAAAGCAAATGTAATAACCCTATCATTAACCTCAAATTTTACGCGGCCTCTTCTCATTTGGGAGATTTCGGGAGAGATGAACTGCCCTTGCTAGATAGATTGGATTGTATCAAACATATGACTATTATTGATCCAGACTAAGGGTAGTAGTCTAATAGCTGTGCAGCCCAAATCAAACAAAGACAATCTAGATTACCAAATAAACACGATAACAAGTTCCGAACCCACACGGGTCAGATTCCGCAAACCTCAATTCGTTTCCAAACGGAAACACTACCCTATTTGACCCTCATTTCCCCATGATTGTTTGTTTCCATCTTAACAAAATCTGACTTCTTTACTCACCCCGACATTTCCTCAACCCAAAACATTACAGAATATCTTTCAACTAACCAAAACACAATAACACCACACATTTCGTTCTTCCCACATTTTCTCAGCAACCAAACAGAAGAAATCGAAACCAATTCATGAAATGCCAACACCCAATTCAAACACCGAATAGTTTCACGATTCAGAGTTCGGATTACTACCCAAACTACATTATTCAGCAATCCAAACAGAGCCTAAGTAAGAAAATCCAGAAGCAATCAAATCTACAGACTGCAGATTACCTCTCCTTCCGCTCCTGAATGTTCTTCATCTGAGCTCTGTAGTGGTTCTCTATGAACTGCTTGGCCGCCGCCACCTTCTCCATCGTCAAGCTCGACCCCAGCACCTCCTCCTCCTCCTCCTGCTCCTCCCGATCCTCCATTCTTTCTCTCTCTTCACCCTCACGGTATCTCTCTTTCTCTCTCTCTCTCTAGAAACACAGAGTAACGGTACTCTCGCTCTCTACAGACTCCCTCCTCTGTGAGAGCTTCGTTTTTATTGCAACGACGAGTAGATGACGAAAAAGAACCCCTCACAAAATATGCCTCTCTCCTTTTTACACCCCAACGGCCATCGCACGCCACGTGTACGGGCGCGACTTTTGGCTATGACTCAGGATGACGTGGCGGAGATCGATTGGAAGTTGATGGCGAGCTCACGAGGTTTTGAGGCAGAGGAGGGCAGCTCTTTGATTTCTTTATCAATAATTTCCAGATTGCTGCTGCAGGATGAGTGGCGCATTCACGCGCTAGGGAGTGGGAGTGTGACGCACTCCACCTTGCGGTGAAGTGTAGTTGTCATATTTATTTATTTTTTGTAGTGTAGTTGTCATATTTAACGACACTACAACGCATTTAATCAGAAGGATGACGGGAGAAAATTTTATGTTATACGTGTAATGATAGAGAATATGATTATTTCTTCTCTTTTGTTCTTTCCCCTTCCCTTTTCTTTTATTTGAACAGTCACGGTTAAATCACATCAACATCTTATATTAATATTTTATAAAAAGAGAATGATAAAATAGAGAACGTGAAAGAAGAGGATGGAATGAGATGGAAAGAGAATGGGAGAGAATTTTAGTCCGTAATGATATAGGTTGACAACAATATTTATATATTTCACTTTTACGATAAAAGGATGATTCCAAATTAATAAGGCTCTCTGCTTTATGAGGTTTGAAGAGGAACATTTATCATACACAGCTTTACTTTTATTTTGCAAGAAGCTATTTCTAAGACTAAAAGTCTAAAACCAATAATTTTTATGAAAAACTAATGAAAAATGTTTGATAACTTTGAGTTTTAACGATAAGAACAAAATAAAGTGTAAAGCGAATAGTACTATGATTGATTTTTTAATGAAAAAAATATGGTTTTTCGTTAAAATTAACAGTACCGATGACTTTTCGTTAAAATTCCTTAATTTTTAGTCACAAATGACTAATTTTTCCATTACACCTCGCTTCTTTGATTTTAAAGTATGTTAGTAAAATTTAAACAAACATGCAAAATTTTGGATAAATAAAATCGCGTATCGGTATACACGGTTTAGACAAAAACATCTCTGTACGGGAGTTGTAACTCCACAATGACGGCTCACATATTTGGTTGTGATTGGGGTGTGATGTGCACTTGCGAGTAAAGGGACGTGGATTTGTTGGACGCCCAGGTCAGTGATGAAGTGGCTCTGCTTAAACACCCTGGACCTCGTATTGTAATTACCGGGGAGATGCAATCCCCTGCGGACAGGTCTAGAATCAGAGAACCACTGTTTTTAACTCTTTTGTCTTTATGGGCAATTTGGTCAAGTCGTTTGACCGTAATAATTTAGCATGAATAATTGTACCATATGACACCTGAGTAAATAATTCCATAAATAAGAATCTATGTTTAAATTGAGATTTGAAGTTTTTTTAACTAAAGTAAACAAATATTACGATGTATATAGACATATTATTATCATATCAAAAAAATAACACAGACGCTAATGAAATGTAGTGATTTGCACATGATAGGATAATTTAGCGATAAATTTTGTATGATTGGAGAACGTCTCAAGTTTGACTCACTCACACGTATACGACCATATATTCGCAGTGAGTGACGAGCATTTTCAACTCATTTTTTTTATGAACAAAGTGGTCCAAGGCCAAAGGAAAGGTTCAAATTGACAAGTTTGGGTCAGGAGTAACAACCGTACATATAGGTATCTCAATGAATCCGATTTTGGTTCCAATAAACGGTAATAAACCAAATATGAATGATGTTTTAGTTTAATAACATAATTATAGATATATGACTTCTTAAATTAAGATGATACAATATTTATAATATATCCGTACGTGGAAGAATCCTAAAATACTCTAAAACAATAAAATAGAAAGTTGCATTCGTATAATAACAGAGAAGATTCTAAATTAAATAAATATAATCTAACATTCCCTCTCAAACTGAACGAGCTTGATCGAATGAGTTTGGAGCAACGAACACCATAACGAGGCTGATAAAGAGCTTTGGTAAGCAGGTTAGCAAGTGATCAAGGGAAGAAATATAACAAATATGATGACTGCCAAGTGCCTTTTTCGCGAACAAAAGAATAATTAAGTTCAATATGCACTAAGTACGAGTATGGTAAACAAGATTGGAAGAAAGATAAGTAACAGTAATGTTGTCACGATAAAGTAAGACAATAAATGACACCTGAACCCCAAGCTCTTGTAGAATGTAACAAATCCATATATCTCGGTCTCGGCACACACATGAGCAAAAGAATGATATTCCGATTCAATACTAGAGTGAAATAATATAATCATGGGTAAATGATAAAAAACTACCTCAACTATTTGTCTAACGACACTTTCATACTTTATCTTTTAAAAGTGACAATATCATACCTCATCTTACGAATCTGTGACAATGTCAGACCTCCGTCAGTTTTTCTATTAAATGCTGACGTGACTTGAGACGGGACCCACTTCCTAGCCAAGTAGATAAAAATATTAATATTTTAATTAAGTATCAAAAAAATTATTTTAATAATTTTATTTTAAAACATGTGGGACCCACCTCCCATAATTCTCTCCCTTTCTCTCCTTTTTCTCCCTGATCCGTACCCATCTCTCCCTTTCATCCCATTCTCCCATGCGTTCCATCTAGGGCTGGGCACGGGCCGGGTCGGGCCCAATTTTGAAGGGACCGGACCGGACCTAGGTTCAAAGGGAACGGGGCGGGCCAGGCCGGGGATTACATTTTTTAATATAAGAACCGGACATTACCCGGTCCGGTTGAAACGGGCCGGTTCGGGCCGGGTCCACGGGTCCCTTTTTTTTTTGGTTGTTTGAAAGAAAAAAAAAAAATTGTACAGATTCACAAATTGCAAACTGCACATATTGCAATCTGCACATATTGCAATCTGCACAAAAAACTGCACAGATTGCAATCTTCACAAAACTGCACAGATTGCAAACTGCACAGATTTGCACAGATTGCAAACTGCACAGATTTGCACATATTGCAAATTGCACAGATTTGCACAGATTGCAACTGCAGAAAGTCACATACTGCATTTACGCATATTTTGCACAAATTCACCATTATTCACATCCAATCTAAATACAAAATCCAACATCTAAGTTCATAGATTAACAATACATTCAAAATAATAATATTACATCTTCCAACATCTAAAAATTAAATCAACATACAAAATATCCGAAAATCCAAGTTCCAACGCCCAAGTTCCAACAACACTCTTCATTGAATCTGTAAACAAAAATAGAATATAAACATGACATTTTAACGTCCAACATCATACATTTTTGCATATTGTTCTTGTATACTCCAACTGAACCTCATTGTATGAGAATTAAACTATCAAGAAAAATAAATACAAACAGGACACCACCGACACATCATGCATAAGGCCTTCAGCTAATAATGACATGGCACACAACAATCACAATGCTCTGTTTTCAATTAGAGCCATAAACAACTTCCTACACTGATATACATAATTGTGTTATGAAGTAAAGAATCTATTAAATAAGTAGGTTCTTTTCAGGCCACATTTCAGCCTCAAATGGCAAAGAGTCCATTTTTCCAGGCACATCAATCAATCAAGGACCTAAGATCACTAAACCCTGTTTTTCCATGTAGTATTAAACAGAAATATAGTTGTAAAACAAAATGAATTGGCTGAGTATCTTTCAATTAATTCAAGTACCACTTATATGTTTTAGTCTAGGGGAGGGATAGTATTTGGGATTGATCATAGAAATTGAAGCAGCCAATACTTCCTGGAACGAAATTAAATTGATTAGTTACCAACAAATAAATATATTCCCTGGGAGCACTGGCTAAACTTCAACTAAATCAAGAACTAAGTATTTTGCATTGGCATACTTCATGACCTTTAACCAAGACACAAGTGATTACTGTACATTAGGTTCGTATGCTACAGGAGGCATCATTCCATATGTTAAAAAGTAAAAAAGGTTGTTTTTCCATTGTATGCAGAGTGATATTGAACCTTTCCTTAATGGAGATATCGATAACCCCCCGGTCTCTTCTCTTCTTTTCCAGGAGAGATATTGAACCTTTCCGTAATGGAAACATTAAATAGAAAAGGGATTACACGTTCAATTCACCAACCATTTGCCATCTTAACTCTAAGAAACTAGTTCCTTATTTTTAATCCTATGCTTAAAATTGCGGTGCACATCCTCATCCTCTCAGCTAGAACACTGGATGGAAATAACACCAGCCCGCCTAGAAAAATAACATATGAGGGAGGGTGAACATGCTGAAAATCTACAATATCTTTCTGAACCCTAGCATCTAAATCATAATACTTCATCAGAAAGGTATTATCCTCAATTTCTTTTACAACAATTGCAGGGAACCAAGCATCAACTAAAATTTCCAGAAAATTAACCCATAACACATATTTGCAATTCTTAACCCATCAACTAAATCGACGTACTCCTTGAGCTGCTTAGCCCCAAAAACCCTAAATTCCCAAATAAAAAACCCACGTAATTCCTAAATCAATTGAAAAGCTTATGCAAAAATTCTAAATTCCTAAATCAGAAACCCTAATTCATAAATTACCTAGGAATTTGCAGGATGATGGTAGTGTTCTCGACGGCAAGGTTGGTGTGGACCGTGTCGTGGTGGTCGGAACTCGCGATTGGGAGGATTGAAGGAGAGTCAGGACTCAGGAGACGATCCTGCGATGGTGATGTCGACAGTCACTGACTCACTATGAGTCTCAGGGAGTCGAGTCAGTACTCAGTAGGGGTCTGAGACGAGAGAGGAGATGAGATTTGGGGAGTGAGGTCTGACTCTGAGACGATCGAGCGAGGTCCGAGACGAGAGAGGAAAGGAGATTTGGGGAGTGGGGTGTCGAGTCGAGTCAGTCGACCGTGGGTGTGGGAGTCTGGCAGGCAGAGATAGAGTGATCAGATTAAATCAACGGATCAGATTAAATCAACAGACTTTTGGAAGGTGGAAACGGTTCGGGTCGAGGACCCGTTTCCTCAGCAATTAGGACTCGTCCCGCCCCGCAAATGACATGGACTCGACCCGCCCCGCCCCGCCCCGTTTCAGAATTTTAAAAACAGGACCCGCCCCGAATCGCTTGGACCCGCCCCTAACCGCGGGTCCAGGCCCCATTTGCCCAGCCCTAGTTCCATCTCTCTCTCCTATCTCTCTCACATCCAATCTCTCTCTTATCTCTCTCACCTTCACCTTCACCTTCATCCATTCTTCACCTTCTTCCTTCATCTATTCTTCACCTTTTTATTTAAAAAAAATTTGGACCAAAAAAATCCAGATTTTTTTTTTTTTTTGCAGTGGTTTGTCGGCCCTGAGACAAGATCGGCAAGGCGACGAGGATGTAGGGCCTGATTTGGTGGGGCTCGGCACGAAGGATTGACTAGTGAGGGAGACGGGGTGTGTCCAATTTGGGAGTGGGCTCGGGTGGGGAAGACGAACTTGATTTTTTTTTTTTTTTTGTTACACTTTTCTGCTCAGGTTGAGGGCCGATTTCGGCTCCAGTATCATCCTCGCCGCCTGAGAAGAGAAAGAGGAGAGAGAGAGAGAGAGAGAGAGAGAGAGAGAGAGAGAGGAGAGAAAGGGTGGTGGGGAAGGTTGGGGGGGGGGGAAAGGGGCGGGTGGGAAGGTTTATGGGTTTTGGGGATGTAGGTGTGCAAAGAGGGATGAGAGAGAGAGGAGAGAGAGAGAGGCGAGAGAGAGGAGAGAGAGGTCCCACAATTTTATATAAAAAAATATTTTAATTTTTAATTTTTAATATTTAATTTTTTTTAATCAAATTGAATTAGTGAGTGAACCCCGTCTCTAGCTACGTCAGCACTTAATAAAAAAATTAACAGAAAAACTAATGGAGGTTTGATATTGGCACAAATTCGTAAGATAAGGTATGACATTGTCATTTTTAAAAATAAGATATGAAAGTGTCGTTCAACGCATAATTGAGGTAGCTTTTTGTATCTGATAATCAGATTTAATCCAATAAAAATGTACTCACCATCTGGCCGTCAGGATAGTGTAATCCGGTCCAAACTGATCGGTCTAGAGGCCCACTAACGGGCATCCCGACCATTACAAGCCAAAACTACGGCGTTTTGACCTGGAATGCTCCAATTCGGTACTGCAAACTTGCGAAGTACAAACCAAACCAAACCAAACGCAAAGGGGGGTTTTAATTAGTAAAGAAGTCGATCTCAGCTGAACCAGGTGGTAGAAGAAGAAGACATGCGCGATCCGTACCGTATATACTTCACCCCGCCCCAATTAGGTTCTCTCTTTTTCCCTAACCCTAATTCAACAATCCCGAAATTTTCAATTTTCCTGAACATTTGCATTCAATTTTCACTCACTTTCCCGCATTTTCTCAGCATCCAAACAGAAATTTTATTACTTTTTCATCACTTCAGTGGTTTGTAATTCATGCTTGATTGGAAAGTTTGTGTGTTTCTTAATTATACGGTTTAACTGTTAAATACAAGATTAAGGAAATTGGTGAATGATTGATGGGTGGATTGTATTGTATTGTGACAGACAGTGTTGCAAGGCCAAGCTTTCCTGGCTAGTTGTCGTCGGAAACACCCTCATTGCTATTCAACCCAACGATTCCTTCTACAGATACGCAGCGGAGTTATGCTTCCGATTTTCTGCACAGAGATGTAAGACACTAAGAATTTGTTCGACACTAACTTTTATGAGTTGCTATAGGGACTTGTTTGTGACTGCTTCGGAAGGAATCACATGCGCTTGTAAGCGCTTTTGCTAGAAGTGCTTTTATTAGAAACACGTCAAAATTTTTATCAAAATCCAAGTGCTTCTTGGCAAAAGAACTTTCAGTAGAAGTGCTTTATGACCCATAAATGCTTTTAAGTTTAATCTGCCAAAGGCATTCAGAAGCGGTTTTGGTTGTCAAAAAGCGAGCTTAGCCCTTCCGGAAACAGTCCCAGACAAGCCTCAAGTATATGATAATGTTCATGTGTTAATGTATATGAATTATTATGAAGGAATTGTGGTACTTGATCTGCTTGCAGATAAGATCAATGACCACTGGAGCATATGCTGTAGATGATGCTATGGGTCTTCGGTCTTGCCCTGAATCGGTTCTTGGTGCAACAGCAAGAGCTAGCACAAAGGGTTATTCATTGCTTTTAGAAGTTCCGAGTTTGATAAGCAAGAGACTGGAAGTTGCTGCAGTAAGCATGAGTCCAAATCTTCCTGCAGACATAAGTTTAGAAAAGCCAGCTGGCTCTTCGAGAAATGCTGATGTTCTTCCTGTGAAAGGGGAATCAAATGTTTTGTTTGTCGATGGACTTCCCACTGACTCTACCCGAAGAGAAGTAGGCCGTATCCTTTTACTCCTAACCCTAGATTCAGAGTTTATTGAAATGGAAATGATCGTCGCTGAAATATGCTTATTATACTGCTTTGTTCTGTCATTTAAAAACCTTGACTTGCAACGAAGATATATTCCGTCCATTTATTGGCTTTAAAGAAATCAAAGTCATTCACAAGGAGCCTAGACGTGTAAGCCTTCTTATCTTTCTACTTCTGTTGAGTAACCTTCATAGACCTCATTGCAGACAGGCTATGTGTGATCTAGCAGCTACTTTTTTCATTGAGGGGCACACAGTTATTTGTTGTTATTTCTATCAACGTCCTCGTACTTTACTTTTGTTTGAGCTTCTCTCAGTGTTTGCTAGACCTTTACATGAGCTGCAGAGTGGAGATAAGGCTATGGTTCTGTGCTTTGTAGAGTTCGCTGATGCGAAGTGTGCTCTGACTGCTACGGAAGCTCTTCAAGGTATTACATGAGCAATCAAGCATGATCTATCCATCTACGGCATAAATGTGAAATCAATGTACCATAAACCTCTATAACCAAATTTTTTAAGGAAATTGTACGTTATATTCAGAAACCGATTATGTAAATAACCTATTATGGTTTATAATCCCGTTTAACGTAATGAGTTAATTGATAAAGCTTCATCGTGTCTAGTAATTTGAGGAAACTCATCACTTATCAACCTATGCAATGTGGATGCATGCAGGTTACAAGTTTGATAACAAGAAACCAGAGTCCCCTGCCTTGAAGATCCATTTTGCACATTTTCCATTCAGTCTTCCAGGTGACGGCAATGAACATAGAAATGGAATCCCGCGGTGACGAAAAATGGCTGAGATGAAGTCTGCGGCTTGCTGGAGCCTGTTTTGTGATGTTTTCGGTAGGTCTCAACTTACTATTTGTATATTGTGATGCTTTCAGTGACGTCATTGAGCTATAATACTGTTGGAAAGGTAAGTGTTAAGCATGGAAAATGCCTCCTACTTTGGGGAACTGATAGCTGGTCTTAATGACAATGACTTGATATCATAAAAAAAATAAACGTCGTTTTGCCCCCGATTTAACTATTAAAGATGATTAAACGAAATAGACTATTACAAATTGATTAGGATAAAACAACCTACAAAGTTGGTGCGAAGCGGGGGAGAATCTTGCATACAACCAGGGATGCGACGAAGCATTATAGGAATTCTCCCTGGAATGAGACATGAGATAAACTGCGGTGTAGGGCTATTGAACTAGGGCAGTTCTCACGCCTGGTGGAATCAGTGAGGTCGGAAAGTACTAAAATATAGATGTTCTCACACTTTTGTGATAGGTCTCGAACGAATAGAGTGGTCAGACAACCTTACTGAAGTTTTTTATTGTGAGACAGGTCATCCAGTGAAAAGAGTTCACATTACGACCGTTTTCGGCCACCAAATACGAAAAGAGAGTATACTGAACTCATGTTGCAAGATACAAGGATGGAAAATCACGCAAAATAAATAATTTATGTTCTCCTATTTGGCAATTGGAGTGTAATCTCATGCTACAATTCTGTGTTCTTGATGTATATAACTTAGCCTATAAAAAGACTACTACAAAATACAATTCATCCATTTGTGTAGAGGGGCAAAGTATGCCTTTTACAGAGAGCCCTTACACACAAACTACAACCAATAACCAAAAGAATAATAATTTTGAGACACTCGGGTATTTGCATTACATGTGTTAGACGGTAATTTGCAAATGTTACGAGCCAAGCGGTGTGACCTAAAGGAAACTAGGGCCCGCAAGGCCATGGTGCAATAGATTATGAGCAATGGCATCCCTAGCCTTCATCGAGCTCGTCGACCTAAGAGCAACCTCCGGGACCATTTCGTCGTCGATGAGCTCGAACCGGAGCTCGGGCTCCATCTCCTCATTCCTCAACTCACAAATGTTGTGCAAAACACAGCACGCCCCGAGAACCACCGGCAAGTCCTGCAGCTTCACCTCCGTCCTCTTCTGCAAGCAAAACCACCTTCCTTTCAACCTAGCAAACGCATCTCTGGCCACACTCTGAATCTCCCCAATCTTCTCGTTGAAAGCGTGCTGGGTCCACGTTAGGTTCTGCTGGGTGTAAGGCACCAGCACCCAGTCCATCAAAGGGTACCCAGCACCCCCAACAATCCACACGTTCTTCAGCAAACCATTATTGGCCCTCTGATTTAACGCTGATTTCTCCAGCACCTGATCATCCGGCATTGATCCTGGCCATCCGATGCACACATCGGTAAAAACGCCCCTGGGGTCCACCACACCCTGCACAGTAATCGAGTACGAAGTCTTCTGGTTCCTCTCCGTGTGCCGTTTATTGAAATACGCAGCAACGCTGACTTTGGGTGCGATGATGGGTATATGCGTCGTGTACATGGACCCAGCAACGTTCGGAATTCCCGAAATACCCTCGAACTCGTCTTTAATTTTCCTCGCCGCGCTCTCCTCCGGCCACTGCAGGTACTTGGGCATCAGCACCGTCCGGATCGCGGAGCAGACCTCAAGGACGAGCTTGTGGCAGGTCGAGATGCCGAGTCCGAATCGTTTCGACACGAGGCGGAGCGGGTCGCCGGTGGCCAGCCGCCAAAGGCACACCGCCACTCTCTGTCGCACCGGAATCGCGTTCCGCAGCGTCGTGTCCTCCTTCGCGATGGCGGAGTTGAGCTCCTCGCATATTAAATCGAACGTGGATTTCCCCATCCGAAACGCCTTTTTGAATTCCGATTCCGGAAAATCCGGTTGGTTGCATTCGTCCCACCACGCTTTCGACCTGTCCTTGACCCACAGCCGCCGATGGTGACCCGACCCGACTCCCGGCTTAACTTGATCGACTCCTTCAGCTTTCGCCGACACCGCCGCCGTCACCGCCGCCGCACAGGCGGCGCTGCTTGATTTTCTCCGCTTCATCGTTTCGGATTCTTCCACCTCCGAGTAGCACTCCTGCAAATCGGAGTAGTACTCCAGCATGGCCTTGTTCCTCTCCTTGTGCGTCTCTTCTATTAACGACGCGTCGTCATTCGATGCCCTGTCGTGGTCGCGCTCGTCCTGCTTCTCCTGCTCTTGGAGCAACGACAAGGAGGCGATTATTCCCTTGAGGTCCTTCTTCTTCTTCTCGCTGCCGCCGGAGTCTCTACGACGCCGCTTCTTGGCGCTTCCGTTCTCGTTCATTTGCGTCTGTAGAGAGTTCTGGAGGAAGGTGTAGACGGTGGCGAGGTCTTCAGCTGCTGGGTCTGTTTGGAGGTCGAGTTTCATATAAGGTGAGATTTGCAGACAACAACCATCACAAGGAAATTAAGGAAGAAGCAGCAGCAAAATAGTTAAAAAAGGAGACAAGGTGTTTGGCTTTTTTGAAATTATGAAATATGCAAGTGTGAACGCGTAGATCGACAAGTTGAGAAAATGTGGGGAGGAAGGAAGAGGATCTCTATTATTTGTATAATTACGACTTATACGTCACTACCTGTTCCCATTACCATAAGAATATAAGTCCAACGCTGATACGTACAGATGAGAGAGATGGAGGGATGGATCATCTGTCATTGTAATGATTAAGAAGTTAAGTAATATTTAATTACGAGGAATACGTTTTTTCAAAAGGGAATTAAACAGTAGTTTCGTCGCAATATTCTATTTTTTTAAAGTTGGAAAGACTTACAAATACATCTCAGTCTCACCTTAACTAATGTTATGTGTTCTCAGTGCCAAATATCGAATTCATGACGTGCCGTATGCACTACAGGTTTAAAATTCATCTTAACCAACTACTAGACTACTTCGTGGTGGGTTTAGCAGTTCTAGAACCATCAGTGATGGATGAACCCATGGATCCTTTTGTAACTTTTTTGGAATTACTACCTAAATGGTATTTCTTTCTCGTTAACTATGAGTAATACTTTGATCTTTACATGTAGAAAATTTACAAGATCAGGTTGTGTTCAGTGTAATATAAATGAACAATTAGGATTTAAAGAAATAAATTCTATATATTCAAGAGTTTCGTTGAAATAAGACATCTGTTGTGTATTTTAATGTATCAATATATTATTGAATCATATTTTCTAAGTGGCCCTGATGAGAGTTGTTTTTTTTATTATAGCGTGAGTTCGAACTTCGTTAGCTTTCTAATGTAAAATCTAATACAATAAATTTATTGTTTCACATAAAAAAAAAAAAAACCAAAACCATGGAGTAATCTTTTAATTAAATGTTAATTAAAGATGAGTAGAAACACTTGTAAAATGCCTAGAAAGTGGATTACAAAATAATTAATTAATGGGGAAGGACTGAAAGAACAAAGTAATGATATTCATACAATGTTTTTATACTACATTTCTATATATGATGTGGACCACATCATTTGAAAAATTTGCAAAACCTAAAGAAATGAAGAAGAAAAACTCTTCGTATACTATAATCATCATTTAATTAACAAGTTTTTCTTAATTATTAATTTATTAAATAATGAATTAAATTTAAAAATCTGATTAATTCAAATGATGTGGTTATTTACATTAAATATCATCTAAAATGATAAAAAATATGATTTGAATAGTATTATTCGAAATAACATGGTTACATGGCGTGTACGAAAAACGTTGACTTGGGGGGAAGTTGTGTGTGACGTGTATAAGAAAATGCGCGGGGGCATAAAGGTGGCAGGTGTGAACGCGGGCTTGAGGATTGTGGCAGTGGTCGGTACTCGGTAGGTCTATGACGGTGACATTGGGATTACCTGCCGACCTTTTTTTTATATTATTTATTTTCTCCTTCAGTTTTGGGTTTAAAGGGGTGTGACTGGAATGTTACTTTGTTGGACTAAAAGAACACCAAACTCGTGCCTTTTTCACAATTTTCAACAATCTTTTGGAAAATGCGTGTGTTGGGCATGATAAATGGGATCATAAATTTCGTGGGCCAACCTGATAATACGGTGTGGGAGTAATGTTAGGTAAATTAATTTTTTAAATATAATTTAGAAATTATGTTCTGCGTACTAATAAAAAAATAAATACGTTAATCGATATTTAAGTAATAATTTAATCATCAACAATTACGTCATGTGGTTTGCAAAAGAAGAGAAATGTAAGGAGACCCTCTCAAATGAGACTTTTGATGAACTATCTATCACCTCATTGTTTCAAGTTAATTCTCTCGTTAACATTATAAAATATTATGCAAAAAAAATAAGGTGCCAGAAATTTCATGGAGTCTCATTGAGAAATGCTAAGAAGATTTTCTTAAAGTGGGGTTCTCTGTCACCTCATTTTTTTAACGTGATATTTTATGCTAACATTATAAAATATTATGCTAAAAACATAATGGAGAGAGAGTCTTATTTTGAGAATATCCTTAGCATTTTTTGGTTTATAAAATATAATTTAAATATGTAGTTTTCCTGGTATTACTCTTTAAGGTGTACACAAAATGTACAGCTGATTGATTAAAACAGTTTTCACATTAAGTCATGACAGACGTAATTTGAATGCGACTAAACTACAAAACATGTCTCGTGCTTTTGTGAGGTTGATCTTATTCATTATGTGGTCAGGCTTCTATAAGAGTCATGTCGTGCTAATTAGATGTGCATGGTTAATTGGGGAATTCAGTTGCATGAATGATTGGGAGTTGTCAGATAATCAAACTGAAGCGTTACATTTAATAAATAAGCAAAACAGTGTTTATGTCATATCCTAATATCCTATCGTTTAGTTATTAGTTACATTTTCCACGAATATGAATTTCCAAGAAAAGCAAATTTATACATCATATAATACAATTATTGGTTTGGACTAGAGTTAGAGAACTTTAACGAAAAACTCATGCATTATTCACTTTAACCAAAAATCATATTTTGCTTCTAAAAAATTAATTCTGATACTATTCACTTACAACATCTTTTTGTCATTTTCGTTAAAATTCAAAGTTTTCAAACTATTTTCATTAGTTTTCCTTTAGAGTTATTACTTCTCCTGCAAGATTAGAAAAAACTGTGCAAGCTTTTCAAACTCTTCTTTACTCTTTTGGATTAGCTACCAAGTTCTTTACATATATTTTTTTCTCTTTTATTTAATAATTTTAATTTTTGGAACATTGTACGCATAGTACAGATATATACAGTTGGCTAGGGCCCCACAAGCTAGCAAATTCAACAATATACACGAAATTTAGATCTTTTCTAAATCTCGCAGTTAGAAATTTAAACTGTTCAAAAGAGGGAGAAAGATCC
Source organism: Pyrus communis (assembly GCF_041283825.1). Lineage (NCBI taxonomy): Eukaryota > Viridiplantae > Streptophyta > Magnoliopsida > Rosales > Rosaceae > Pyrus > Pyrus communis. The sequence goes on along the minus strand of NC_142579.1, from coordinate 39,998,809 downwards.
AAACCTTTAGTTGTGTGAAGTGTACTAATGAGATAAGCTAATGGAAGTTGTAAGATTTGAAATGAATGGTATGCATCTCTTAGTCCATAAACTCCTAAACACAAAGATTCAAAGAGGATCTGAATTCAATATACACTAACTTTTGACCATATGCGTGGCAGACTAGCAATGACCAAAGCATCCAACATAAAAATAAAAAATAAAATAATAATAATAATAATTAATTAATTAATTAATTAAATAAAATTAAATTAAATTTGGTTACAATTTAAATCTTTTTTCATGGGTAGTAAGGTAACATGAAATTGCTAAATTTCCCGAGGAAACAAAATTTGACACAAAAATTATAAACAACAGATTGCAAGTTGTATTTGACCCAAAAAGAAAAAAAATGAAAAAGATTGTAAGATGTAAGAAAAAGGCGGTCCAACTGAGGAACATTGAGGGAGGACATGTTCCAACATTGTACTCTTCTAAGATTCTTGTTCACATTCAACGTCCAACAATGGATCGGTAATTGCGTTGGCGACCATTGCCTTAACCAATTTTCTTTTCTTGTTCAAAGTAACGACCTCGTCTTTGAAGTTTAAGCGAAATTTCACTTTAATTTTTCTAGTTTTAATTATCGCAACTAGTTTATGTGGTTTAATAATTGCTTCGGCTTAAGGATAATGGTGTTATAACTTATATACAAACTAGAAATTGAAAGACATGCGCGACATTCTTACAACTATAAATCAACAACTCTAAATTGTTGTCCTTCAATTACAACAATTAGTATATTACAAAGGTTCAAATCACGATAATCAAACTCCCAAGCATCGAAATGAAACTTTATCCAAATTACGAGAATTTTTCAGTGTGCTAAAAACACAATCCAGTAAACCAAGTGTTATAATCCAGTTAGAATATATTGTTTTAAGTTTCCAATCAATTATATGACATTACAGTTGGTGCATTGTTGCATATGCAAAGAAACAAGACATGGCTTTTGCAAGTCGGTAGGTCTAACAATGTTTACCTGGTCAAACATCGCTGATATTTCTTGGAGTCTTGTTGCCAAAGCAAGTGTCAGATGTTCTGCGTCCAGAACCTTTGAAAATGTTAAGCCTGCAAAATTGGAAATGACTTACTAGCACACCACCGTGTCGGTTTTTTAAGCCAATAACCAACTGCCACGTGATAATGCGTTATTTGATTTTAAAAACCACCACAATGGCAGCCACATGACACTGCGTTAATTGATTTAAAAAACCACCACCATGGCATCCCGAATGCAGGCACATAGATGAGAGAGAAACAAATTTGACCCAGCTTAACAAGAAACTTGTGCATTTGATTTTCTTAGAACTGCCTAGTTAAGAATTTAAGACTTGTTTGAGGTATATACAAACAGAAATACATCAAAACTGCCTAACCTAATGTTGAGCAGAAAAGATTACAGTAGGTGACGGCAGCGAAAGCACCAGCTACAATACAGAGGAATACATATGCAGAATCATGCCTTCGGCTGCTCTGGTAGGTCAGATGACCCATACAGGTGTGAGATGAACTGCTGTCGAACAATGTAGCTCAAGATTTGAGCTGGCTTGCAGCGTAGCAAAGACAACGGGATGAATTCTCATAGCTTCGATTTGGTCTCAAATATTAGGGCATGGCAGAGATGAGATCAAGTAAGGGATTTGCCAGCCCATTCTAGCTCTCGTCGCTTTTGCTTGGCTTGCAATCGGTTAAACTTCTCTTTTCCCTTCTCCAAAAGAGGGTCATGCACGACGTAGTCATTTAGGTCCTCACTGCGAGACATGTGATCCTGCAATGATTTACGGGAAAATTTAAGCCACGGAGAAGCACAAATTAGATAAATAGCAAACTGATATTTGTTCGAAGAATATTTAAAATGAGAAGGGGAGATAGTAGCTAGTTACTGTTATATGACTCCAATGAAATGGCATAAATACATATGAACCTATGAATCTTACCTTCCCTTTCTCAGGAGCAAATTTTAACGGAACTGATTTCCAATTGGATAAGTCTTCATCTTTGCCACCTCCAGATTCAATACCTGGGGCTGTGCCCTTTTCGAATATTCCCTTCTTAAACTTCTCAAGTTTTGCGAGAACCTGAAAGCATCCAATTCATAAAAACATGGTTATAAATTCACACAAAGTATCTTCTAAAATAAAAATCCACAAAATAAACGGGGTTTCGACTTTTTTTACTAACTACTTTACCACATAGAATAAAAAAGTGAATCACTTGGCCTACTCCCAGGGCTGAAGGGAAGGCAGGAGAGTAAAGAGGTAAATCGAGAAAACAATACATAAAAAGGCCCAATAACACATACTTCATCTTCTCGTCCTTGATTTCTACGCTTCCTCTGTTTCTGCAATTGTCTTCCTCTTTCAGCTTCACCCAGCAACTGTAAGTCTGCATCAGCATTTGCCATGCGCTCAGCTCTTGCCTCGGATCCTATCCCTTTTTTCTTCAAGGACAGCTTGTCCACCTTTTGTTGATCATCATCAATGCTTTCAACATTGGACCTGGCAAAAAGGAGATGAAGAGATTATTGTGAAGATATTTCAGATGTTTTGTCTCTGTGACAGTGTCTGAATTCAAAATGTTTACCTTGATGTAGGTATTTCATGCCGCTTTGGGCTAGATCTCCCTGCGTATGGATGTGACAAGTTAAGAAAATGGACATAATATCATTAAGGCAGTACAAAGCATTGTCAAATTATACGGCAACCAATCATGCATCCAATCAGGAGAAAATATAATACACCGAGTAGAATTAGATACCATTTTTCAGCTTTGGCTTTGGTGGGAGATCTCCCAAATCCGTTCGTTTCTTGAGTATTTGCTGGCGCATTCTTGCATCAAAGTTGGCCTCATCATCATCATCATCATCGCTATGATCAAGGGTATTATAAAATTTGGACTCTGAGTCTTTCTTGGGCTCTTCTTTCTTGGAGCTTAGAGCTTCTCTGACAGATAACTGTACATGCCTTGTTTTGGCATCAATGTTCTGCATACAAAAACATTTGTCAAAGATAAGTCCTTTGGATTATCAATTTCTAAGTGAGAAAGACCGGACCATGCATATGTAGATTACCAATCACATTCAAAATGAAAACAAATGGACCTAAATTAGCAAAATTACAACAGTTTTATATAAACAAGGCATCACAAAAAGGATGCCTGAGAATTACCGATTCATTAAACGGAATTTCGTCCTTCAGAAGACGAGGATCATCCAATACATCGTGGCTGCTCTTGATTTTGGTCTTTACAGCTGCCAACTCTCTCTCCTCTTCTTCAGCTTCTTCTCCAAATGAAAGCAAGTTCAGCTTTCTGCATTTTTTAAACAAACCATGCGCATAAGATACCGAAGAAGCGTAGTGACAGTTTAGATAACATATATCATGGCAAATACATTTTCTTTTCAGACACAGGTGTACAAAAACAAATTAACATTCACACAAATGCACACGTACACATTCCTTCAGGCAAGGAAGAAGCTTACTTTACAGCTTTCTTCTTTGTGTCTTTGTTGTCAATATCATTTGTGGATTCCTTCGAAGGCTTTGCACGTACCCTTGGAACAATATCATCAAAGGGATTCCATAACACCTAAAACACAGATTTTGACAGCAAAAATAAAATAGAACAGGAAAAAAATCACATAAGCATATAGAAAGAGGAAAGCTTAAGGTTACTCAAGGACCAGGTTTAGCTACCTCTACTGATAGTATCCTTGGGGGTGGGTCCAAAGGCCTATCCTCCTTGTCAGTTTCGAGTTCACCCAACCGCACAAGATTATAGATTGAATCCCCAGTCACCTGAAAAACAATACAAACAACAAAAGAATGAGTTCGGTTCCTTGGTCTTCTATAAAGCTAAACTGCCAGTGCCGGAATTGAAGTTAATCATCACCTTTCCGAAGATGGTATGCTTCTTGTCAAGCCAATCACTCCGATCCAAGTTCATGAAAAACTGGCTCCCATTCGAATTGGGTGTACCGGCATTTGCACAAGCAACTAAACCCCTATGCTTGAATCTCAAACGCGAATGAAACTCATCAGGAAACACACCACCGTAAATACTCTCACCCCCTGCAAAAATGCACCCAACAATTCAAGTTCAAAATTTCAAAATCCCAAATCCAAAGTAACCCAGATCACTATACTAATTCCTGAACCGAAATTCTCATTCTTTTTAGCAATTACCCAACTTAAGTTCAAAATCCAAAACTGAAGTAACCTAGAGAACAATACAAATCCACGAATCGAAATTCTCAATCTTTTTTTAAATTACCTGTGCCGGTGCCGGTGGGGTCGCCGCCCTGAACCAGAAAGCCTTTGATGATGCGGTGGAAGATGGTGTTGTCGTAGTATCCTTCGAGGCAGAGCTGGACGAAGTTCCTGACAGCCTTCGGGGCCTCTTTGGGCCAGAGCTCCACGTCCAGCGGCCCGTGCGTCGTTTGCAGCACCACCTTCCCCTTCGTCGGCGGCTCCAACACGTATATCGACGACATTGCTCACGGACTGAGGCGCTGCAGGAGATTTGAGTCCACTGGGGATTTGGGAATTCGATTGTTATCTGAGTATTTCTGGTTGGCGAATTGGGGGAGAAGGGTTTTTCATTTTCGATTCCGCCGGTTGGTGACGACGTCGTTTTGGTGATATTTTGGCTTTTGGCTTCCGCGGATCCGCGGGCATGAGACTTGGTAGCCTTTGGAGAAGTTGGTAGGTAGCCTTGGAGAAGTTGGTATTTCGAAAAATTAATTTACTCATTCAAGTGTTAATATGTCATTAAGCTTTAGTGTAGAAGAAAAATTTATATGAAACTGAGGTTGTCATTTGGCAATGTGATAAAAAAGTAAATTGAAAAAAATATCGTGCGTTCGTCCAATTGGAAACATTTGATAAAAAACAAGGATATCACGTGTTCAAGGTTTTTCACAAATTCTAATTATTTCTCGATAACACATATTATCTATTGAATTGTTCTATTTTCAGTACTATTACTTTGCATACACAATATTCAGTAAGTTATTTTCATAGTGTGCCGGTTCAAGAGAGTTTTAAGAAATATGAGTAAGCAAAGTAGGGATGAGTCATAACATTTTAAGCGCATATAGTAACAAAGACACCTTAATTACATTTTTTTAACAAACGATATTATCTACACTAAGGAGAGGAGGTGAGCTTAGTCTCGCAAAGAGCTATCAATAATGTGGTTCAAATTCGCATTTTGTGAGAATCGAACCTAAGATCTCTCACTTACAAATGAAGATGAATATCACACCCTAATTTTGAATAGGTAATCTTTTCTTTAATCAAGTTGCAGTGATTTTGAATTAGAGGTCTCTTTTAAAATTAAAAAAAAAAATACAACTAAACTAAGAACTAGTTGTTATTAACCGTAATTGAATACTATCATACCAGAGATTTTTCAGTATGCCAGGAACACGGTCGGTACACTCAGTGTAATAATACAATTATTTGATTTTTTTTTTAATTCAATCAATTGTAATACGACACTTAGTGTACCTAGTGGTATTTCTGACAGATTGAAAAATTTCTCCTACTATACATTGTTTTATTAAGCCACTTGTCTCCCTATGAAAAATTGTAAACATAGTTTGTAATTTGATAGCCAACAGTTAAGCCGAATACTTGTAATTGGTAACCTCTCTGCAACATAGATATCAAACAACTACCAATCCTTGAACAAATTTTGTTCAACAAAAACATTTTTGTTCCTCTCAAAGTCCCATTTCCCTCTTTGTTTGTTTGATTTGTCTTAAAGCTTCAACAAAAATCCAAACCTAAGTAGAAGTCCTTTTATTTGGTCAGCCAGGTCAAAACTTGCCTAAATCAAGCCAACGGACGAGAGTCAGTTAAAAGTTAGTTACGTTACATTTTCCATGTTTAGCCAAGCATGTGATTCCTGTTGAATAAGTGGCCAAGTGGCCATACTTTAGAATAAACAAATTCAAAGGTGGCAAACACCTTCCTTGTTTTAGGGAGGAAAAAAGGGAAAGTCTTTGTCTTTGTGGAAAAAGTTTTGAACCAACACCCGTGGGTGTTGGCTAAAAGAAAAAGAAATATTGTTTTTAAGAATGAGTGCTCATGATTCGGTTTAGAAAAGGAGAGAGAGTAGAAGAGAGCTTATTTGCCTTTGCAGAAAAAATAGAGAGAAATAAGGAGCTCATTTGTTTCGGTTGTTAAGAAGCAGAGAGAAGGAAGAGCAAGAAAGAGGTTTCTTTTGCAGAGGAGAAAGGGAGCTGCAAAGAGAGAGAAGAGAAGCTGCTGCTTCATTCGGTTAGTAATCATCTACCAAAGTAGTTGTTGTTGTAATAGCTTTGAGCTATATGTATAGAGAAGAAATTATTCATTATATTTCTTTCTCTATTTGTTTCTTTGGTGTGTGAGAGCTATTGGGTGTATTGGGCTTTTGGGTTGTGAGATTGCCAACACTTTGTAAACTCCCATTTGGTTGATAGTGGATTATCGGGTGAGCTTCTACTGCTCCGAGGACGTACTCCAGTTACACTGACTGTGGAGGAACCTCGTTAAAATCTTTGTGTCTTTTATATTTTGTTCTTGCATTTTCATTTGATAAATTTCCTATGGGCTAGCTTGAGTTGGTTCCAAGAGATTTTGGTGTTATCCTAGCACAACAATTGGTATCAGAGCACTGGTTGCTCTTGGGTACTGTCTAATTGCCAAAAAATGTCAGACGGGCAGGATGTGAATCATTTTGGAAGCAGCTCCGGATTTGCAAGAACTACGGTGCAAAATGCAAAGTTCGAAGTTGAAAAGTTTGATGGCACAAACAACTTTGGGATGTGGCAATGTGAGGTCAAAGATGTGTTGGCTCAACAAGATCTACTTGCCGCTTTGGGAGAGAAGCCGGAAGTTATGTCGAAGCCGGAATGGGAGAAATTAAATTTGTGGGCTTGCTCTTCAATTCGGTTGTGCCTTGCAAAAACTCAGAAATATTTTGTGATGCGGGAGTCATTGGCAAGTGTGTTGTGGCAAAAATTGGAAGACAAGTATATGACGAAGAGTGCAGAGAACCGGCTACACTTGAAGAAAAACCTCTACCGCTTCCAATACAAAGAAGGTACAAAAATGATTAGACACCTTGATGCTTTTAATAAGTTGATTGCCGACTTGTTAAATTTAGATGAGGATGTTAAGGATGAAGATAAGGCCTTAATATTGTTGAATTCCTTGCCGGACTCTTATGAGCATTTTGTTACTACTATTATGCATGGTAAAGAAACTGTGAAATTTGAAGATGTATCAAATGCCTTGATGAATTATGAAATGAGGCATAGAGATAAAAATCATGATAGTACCTCGGAAGCTTTATTTGTTAGAGGTAGAACATCGGAGAGAAGATCATCTTCTAGTAGGAAAAAATCACAGTCTCGACCTAGAGGAAACTCTAAAGGTAGAAAACCTTTGGAAAGGGATGAATGTGCATTTTGTCGTAATAAGGGCCATTGGAAGAAAGATTGTCCTAAATTGAAGACCAAAGGTAAAGAAAGTTCTGAAGCTAATGTTGCTGAAGTTGAAACAGATTTTCCTGATTTTGCTTTAACCACTTCCTCATCATTTGATTGTGCTACTAAGTGGGTGTTGGATATGGGTTGTACTCATCATATGACTCCTCACAAGGATTGGTTTTCAAGCTTGAAAGAGTTTGATGGCGGTGTTGTGTTCATGGGAGATGACAATCCTTGCACAACAAAAGGGATTGGTACAGTTCGTTTGAAGTTGCATGATGGCATGGTTAAAGAGTTGACAGGTGTTCGGTATGTACCGAATTTGAAGAAAAATCTTATTTCTTTGGGAACTTTGGAAGCCAAGGGCTTCAGGTTTCATTCAGATGGGCAGACATTGAAGGTGACTTATGGTGCACTTGTTGTGATGAAAGCTCCTCGATGTGGCCATTTGTATTTATTGCAAGGAAGCACTGTGACAGGTGAAGCATCTGTAGTCTCAGAAAATATGGGCACATCCGTTTCTAATACTACTAGATTGTGGCATATGAGATTAGGCCATGCCGGTGAGAAAGCTCTACAAGGGCTTGTGAAACAAGGTCTTCTAAAAGGTGCCACGACTTGTAAGCTTGATTTCTGTGAGCATTGTGTCTTGGGGAAGCAAACTAGAGTGAAGTTTGGTACTGCTGTACATCAGACGAAGGGCATTCTTGATTATGTGCATTCGGATGTTTGGGGTCCTACAAAGACTCCCTTTTTGAGTGGTAGACATTGGTTCGTGACCTTTATTGATGATTATTCAAGAAGGTCTTGGGTCTACACTATGAAGCACAAGAGTGAGGTGTTGAGCATTTTCTTGGGTTGGAAGAAAATGGTTGAGAACTAGACTGGGAGAAAGATTAAGATTTTGAGATCGGATAATGGTGGTGAATACACATCCGACCCTTTCTTTAAAGTTTGCAAAGAAGAAGGGATTGTAAGACATTTCAGTGTCAAGGGAACTCCACAACAAAATGGAGTTACAGAAAGATTGAATCGAACATTGCTTGAGAAGGTTAGATGCATGTTATCTCAGTCGGGTTTGAGCAAGTCATTTTGGGCAGAGGCAGTTACTTATGCATGTCACATCATCAACCGGTTACCCTCAGCTGCTGTTCAGGGTAAGACACAAATGGAGGTATGGTTTGGAAAACCCTCTTCTGATTATGACTATATTCGTATTTTTGGTTCACCTGCTTATTTTCATGTAACTGAAAATAAACTTGATCCTAGAGCCAAAAAGGCTATCTTTCTTGGTTTTAGTAGTGGTGTCAAAGGTTACAGGTTGTGGTGCCCAGAGATGAAAAAACTTGTAATCAGCAGAGATGTGACATTTGATGAAGAAAATATGTTTAGAGACTCTGATAAGAATGTGAAAGATGTCCAACAGGTGGAGCTTGAGAAAGTTGCCTCTAGTACTTCAAATCTTATTTCCGCTGATGTCGAAGCCACTACAAGTGAAGAAGTGGAAGACCATGAGGATGTTGAAGAAGTTGAACTTGAAGATTCTATTCAAGTTGAAGAGCAAGTTTCACCTCAAGAGTCTATTGCCAAGAACAGAGGAAAAAGACAAATTACCAAGCCAGCTCGGTATAGTGACTATGTTGCTTTTGCTATTCCTATTATCACTGATGAGATTCCATCCAATTTTGAGGAAGCCATTGAGAGTGAGGAAAAGGAGAAGTGGTGCAATGCCATGGGTGATGAGATGAATTCTCTCTTGAAGAACAAGACTTGGGAGTTAGTTAAATTGCCTAAGGGTAAGAAAGCTATTGGTTGCAAATGGGTGTATGCCAAGAAGGAAGATGTTGCTGAGAAAAGCAATGTCAGATTCAAAGCAAGATTAGTTGCTAAAGGTTATGCACAAAAGGAGGGCATTGACTACAATGAAATCTTTTCTCCAGTTGTGAAGCACTCCTCAATTCGCATTATGTTAGCTCTTGTTGCACAATATGATCTTGAACTTGTGCAACTCGATGTGAAGACGGCTTTCCTACATGGTGATTTGAATGAAGAGATCTATATGTGTCAACCGGATGGGTATAAAGTGAAAGGGAAAGAGAATTTGTTTTGCAAGTTGAAGAAATCACTTTATGGCTTGAAGCAATCTCCAAGACAATGGTACTTGAGGTTTGATAAATTTATGAGAGGCCAAAATTATTCTAGAAGTCAATATGATCATTGTGTGTACTTCAAGAAGTTGCAAGATGGGTCTTTCATTTATTTATTGATATATGTTGATGATATGTTGATTGCCTCAAAGAATGTCGAAGAGATTGAGAAATTGAAGAAGCAAATGAAGAATGAGTTCGAGATGAAGGATCTTGGTGAAGCAAAGAAGATCCTTGGCATGGAGATCACTAGAGACAGAGAGAAAGGTTTGGTATGCTTGAATCAAAGACAATACCTTGAGAAGTTGATTCGGAAGTTTGGAGTTCATGATTCAACCAAACCGGTTAGTACCCCTTTGGCTCCTCATTTTAAATTAAGTTCGCTACAGTGTCCTAAAACTGATAAAGAGAAGCTGCAAATGAAAGATATACCATATGCAAATTTGGTTGGTAGTTTGATGTATGCAATGGTATGCTCTAGACTGGATATTGCTCATGCAGTTGGCATGGTGAGTCGATATATGCATAATCCAGGTAAAGAGTATTGGCAAATAGCTAAATGGATATTGAGATATCTCCATGGTACTCGAGACGTTGGTTTATGCTTTGAGAGAGATGATTCTGGTATTGGTCATTTTGCTGTTGGTTATGTTGATTCAGATTATGCAGGTGATCTGGATGGAAGGAAGTCTACTACAGGCTATGTATTTACTATGGCTAAAGGGCCAGTTTGTTGGAGGTCCATTTTGCAGTCGTCTGTTGCCTTGTCTACTACAGAGGCTGAATATATGGCAGTTGCTGAAGCTATAAAGGAGGTCATTTGGATACATGGACTGATTAGAGATTTGGGGGTTGATCAGAAGCAGGTGGAGGTACATTGTGATAGTCAGAGTGCCATTTATTTGGCTAAGTATCAGGTTCATCATGCGAGGACCAAGCACATAGATGTGCGTTATCACTTTGTTCGTGAAGTAGTTGGTGAAGGGGAGATCATTCTCCAGAAGATTCCAACTAAAGACAACCCCGCTGATATGTTGACTAAGGTTGTTGGTGTAGCCAAGTTTGTTCATTGCTTGAACTTGGCTCACATTTTGCCTATATAAAGAAGGCGTTGAGCAGTAGGAGTTTTGGAGCATTTGGCTCGGCATGAGTTGTTCTCTTGCTAGTGATTGGGAGTGATGTTGTGTGTTAATTGTGTTGTTTGGCTTATCATGGCGTTTTTCGGAACTTGGCCAAGGTGGAGATTGTTGAATAAGTGGCCAAGTGGCCATACTTTAGAATAAACAAATTCAAAGGTGGCAAACACCTTCCTTGTTTTGGGGAGGAAAAAAGGGAAAGTCTTTGTCTTTGTGGAAAAAGTTTTGAACCAACACCCGTGGGTGTTGGCTAAAAGAAAAAGAAATATTGTTTTTAAGAATGAGTGCTCATGATTCGGTTTAGAAAAGGAGAGAGAGTAGAAGAGAGCTTATTTGCCTTTGCAGAAAAAATAGAGAGAAATAAGGAGCTCATTTGTTTCGGTTGTTAAGAAGCAGAGAAGGAAGAGCAAGAAAGAGGTTTCTTTTGCAGAGGAGAAAGGGAGCTGCAAAGAGAGAGAAGAGAAGCTGCTGCTTCATTCGGTTAGTAATCATCTACCAAAGTAGTTGTTGTTGTAATAGCTTTGAGCTATATGTATAGAGAAGAAATTATTTATTATATTTCTTTCTCTATTTGTTTCTTTGGTGTGTGAGAGCTATTGGGTGTATTGGGCTTTTGGGTTGTGAGATTGCCAACACTTTGTAAACTCCCATTTGGTTGATAGTGGATTATCGGGTGAGCTTCTACTGCTCCGAGGACGTACTCCAGTTACACTGACTGTGGAGGAACCTCGTTAAAATCTTTGTGTCTTTTATATTTTGTTCTTGCATTTTCATTTGATAAATTTCTTGTGGGCTAGCTTGAGTTGGTTCCAAGAGATTTTGGTGCTATCCTAGCACAACAATTCCACAGTTCCACAACCACACCAACAGAAAGCCCTAATCAGCTAACCTTCTTCCTTTCTTCTTTCCCCTTTCCTCTTTTCTTGCGTCTCAAGCTTTCCCGGAGCGGTGGACGTGGAGGGTGGTGCCATTGGCAGCGGCGTTGGTGCGTGTTTGTGCTAGTGCTGCGCTTGTGGCGTCACGCAAAATGGCCTCCCATTACTCCTCGGACGACACCGTTCCACCCATCAATGCAACTGCCGTGGCTGTCGACAAGGACAATAAGAACAGCAACTATGCCGTCCGGTGGGCTATTGATCATCTTGTAACCGCCAGCACCAATCCGTACATCATCCTCATCCATGTCAAGCACAAAAACAATCGTAGGTACCTCTATTTTCTCTGCTTCATTTTCGAAACACATTGTTTGGCCTTGTCAACGTGATTTCTTTGTTTCTTTTCGGAGTTACGCAGAAAGTGATGCTGATTCGGGTGGTAATAATGGACGTGGTGTTTTCGTTCCTTACCGTGCATATTGCGCTCGTAAAGGGGTACGTACGTGCATCTTTCCTATCACAGATGTGATGTGTTACGCGTAATATCGCTTGAAGGGTCTAAAAGGTTTGATTTGATTTTACTTTTTCAAATTTTAGGCACAAGTGAAAGAGGTTATCCTTGATGACAGTGATGTTGCAAAAGCACTTTTGGAATATGTCAATTGCAACTACCTCAATAATATTGTAGTTGGTGCATCAGCAAGGAATGCTCTTACAAGGTTTAAATCTCTCCCTCTCCCTCTCTCTCTAGCTACGTTCTGATGCTGTGGTTCTTCACAGGAAGTTTAAAAGTGGGAATGATGTGCCCAGCAGCATTGTAAAATTAGCGCCGGAATTCTGTTCTGTATACGTAATTCAGAAAGGGAAGATGTTGTCAACAAGAACTGCAAAGAGGCCAGTGGTTAATACTGCAGTTCCACCCAAACAGCCATCCTCCCAGGGACTTCCATATCATACCCCAGCAGATAATAATGAATTTGAAAACGGAGTTAGGTCCGTATTTTAATTGCTTCTCTTCAGGGCAACGTGTTAAGAAACCCTCACTTCTTCTCAGTTTTCTTCAACTCTGATCTCTTTTAATTGCACGGTTGAGGTTTTTGCAAAGTGTCATGTCTTTAAGTAAGACAAAACATCGTGCAGTGAGAATTTCTCTTATGCTAACAAGTTGTGGTTTTTGTAATGCTGTTGGTGGAAGCAGAGGACAGCCTGCATCAAGGGGAGGGTGGAAGGTTCCAGGATCAGTCAAAATGCCTGCAGCGCGCGAGAGGACAAGGAGTGCTCCGAACAATCTCTTGTTGGATATTAATGTTGACATGGCTAACCGTACTGCAGCACGGTCTTCGCTTAGCAACCGCACTTCGAATGCTGATGAAAGTGACTTTTCAATGCCATTATTTGGATCAGTGGATATGACAAACCAATGTTTCGATTTCTCTAGTACATTAAATTCTCCCAAGGACTCATCCAGACAATCTGCAGTACGTTTATATTAATTTGGTAGCATAAAAATTTATAAATCAAGGCCTAGATAAAAGAATAATCTGGCTGTTAACTGTTTGATTGATTACAGCGGGATATGGAGGCTGAAATGCGAAGATTAAAGCTCGAATTGAAGCAAACAATGGACATGTACAGCTCGGCCTGCAAAGAAGCAATCTCGGCAAAAAATAAGGCTAACGAGCTTAGTCAGTGGATGCAGGAGGCGCGAAAGTTCGAGGAAGTGAAGCTTGCTGAACAGACGGCCCTTGCCATTGTGGAAATGGAGAAGGCTAAGTGCAAAGCAGCTATAGAAGCAGCTGAGGCGTCGCAGAAGTTGGCGGAGATGGAAGCTCAGAGAAGAAGACAGGCAGAGATGAAGGCAAAGAAAGAGGCAGAAGAGAAGAACCGGGCGTTGAATGCTTTGGCACATAATGATCTCCGGTATAGGAAGTACACCATTGAAGAAATTGAAGAAGCTACGGAAAATTTTGAACCAGCGAATAAAATTGGTGAGGGTGGATATGGACCCGTATACAAAGGCAAACTCGATCACACGCTGGTTGCCATCAAAGTTTTGAGACCTGATGCTGCTCAAGGGAGGAAGCAATTCCAACAGGAAGTATGCTATTGATAAAATTTTGAGATTTGAAACATTACATAAACATTGTACTATCAGAAAATAAACAAAAAACGAAATGGTTATCAAATGTGATCATATTTTGTGTTGACATGCAGGTTGAGGTCCTGAGCTGCATTAGATATCCTAACATGGTTCTCCTCCTTGGTGCCTGCCCTGAATTCGGATGCCTAGTATACGAATACATGGAATACGGAAGCTTAGAAGATCGGTTATTTAGAAGGGGTAACACCCCCTCAATTTCGTGGAGGAGACGGTTCAAGATAGCTGCTGAAATTTCAACAACACTTCATTTCCTTCACCAAGCAAAGCCGGAAGCCCTTGTACACCGTGACCTAAAGCCAGCAAACATCCTATTAGACCGGAACTTTGTGAGCAAGATCAGTGATGTAGGGCTAGCACGCTTAGTTCCAGCATCTGTAGCAGACGAGGTGACACAATACCACATGACTGCAGCCCCTGGAACATTTTGTTACATCGATCCTGAGTACCAACAAACTGGCATGTTAACAACAAAATCGGATATATACTTGTTGGGGATAGTACTACTCCAAATCATCACAGCCAAGCCTGCCATGGGACTTGCTCACCATGTTAGGAGGTCCATCGAGAAGGGAATATTTTCAGAGATGCTTGATCCAGCAGTGACTGACTGGCCAATTGAAGAGGCTCTAGCGTTCGCTAACTTGGCATTACAATGCACAGAGCTAAGGAAGAAGGACAGGCCCGACCTTGGCACAGTTGTAGTGCCAGAACTTATACGGTTAAGAGACTTTGAAAGGACCGGTGACACTACTCCTCCTGGGTTCAGTTATAGTCCAAGCTCCACGTCACGTCCTTCCACATCAAGAACATCAACTACAAATAGTCAGGTTTGTAACATTAACTGGTAGACTCGTTTGGACGCTGCTATTGAAGAAAATAAGAGAGGGAAACATGGGTGCATAATAACTATTTTAGAGTGCTAATAACAATTCTCATTCGTATTTTCTATTATAGTTTTTATCTGCTACCGTCTTAATTATGCTACATTGTTGAAAACCAGGAGCCACTGAATAAGAGTAGCTCCGGGGGCGGAGTTGACATATAGTGCCGAAGTACAAAGAAGACGCAGACAATTCAAAAGCACCCGATGACGCGAGGAACGAAAGGCCGGAAAGCTAGTTACAATTGAAGAAGCTGAAGGAGTGTTTGTAGATAATAGGAAACTGATACCAGAAAAAATGAAAAAGTTGATATTCTTAGGCTTCTTTCACTGATTGGTTTAAGCTAATCTTTGGTGGGTTTGTGATTAGTAAATCATTGTTCTTTAACTTCTTTGTACTTTGTGTTCATGCTGTGCCTGTCCATAATCTTTTCCTTTTGGATTATAAGACGGTCACTGCCCTCTGCAGTTGAAGTTTGAGAAGATTAAAGCGTGGTGACTCAAAAGGAAACCTGGAAGGATATATGTACTTAGCTGAAAACTGGAGGCCTAAAAGAAGTCGGTAAATTTTATTTATTTGAGCAATAATCTAATCAAATCTAATCTAAATGGGAGTGGAATCCGAAGTTGGGTGCAAATGGACCGAGAAACATACTACTTTAATCAACTTGGTTATGCATAAGTCTGCGCAGAGGCGGAGTCATGAAAAGACCAGAATGGTCCCGGGCCCATCCTGGCATTTTTTTTTTTCACGCAAAAAGGTTTAGTATTTATAATTTTCAAGGTTTTTCATAGGCTTAGGGCTCCAATCCGACGTTTTTACTTTAATTTATTTAATTGGGTTTGATTTGAGGTTGGTGGCTCCTATGGAGTTTGGGCAATCCGTTGCTTGTACTTTGAGGAGGACTTGGTTTTGGGATCAGTGGAGGGAGAGAGAGGAAGAAAGTCATATAGGTTTGGGGTTTAGATTTAATGAAGAGAATGATGAGGACGACATCATACCAGACCTAAAAGATGTTGGTCGGTTATTCACCACACGACATAGTAATTTATAGAAGATCAGGAAAGCGTTTTAGATTGAGACATTTGGGTCCCTCCTAAACTTAAAATTCTGGCTCTACCACTGAGTATGCGAGTTGAGATAGGTGGATTAGAAGAGCAAAAAGTTAGTGAAATAGTTGTGAGATATCCTTATTCCAAATAAGA
Source organism: Pyrus communis (assembly GCF_041283825.1). Lineage (NCBI taxonomy): Eukaryota > Viridiplantae > Streptophyta > Magnoliopsida > Rosales > Rosaceae > Pyrus > Pyrus communis. The sequence continues at coordinate 39,982,885 of NC_142579.1, read as the reverse complement.
GAAGTCCATCTTACAAAGAAAGGTATAACTAAAGTCTAAAGAAGGAGGAGCACAAAGTGATTCCAAAGGTGGATTATGTTTGCAGAAAGGCATCAGAAAAACAGTACAAACTAGAGGTAGAGGATTAGATTGTCATTGAAGCCTTTCTTAGGATTCCTTTTCCCATGAAATTGAAAGAATGCAAAAATACAGGCTTCAAATGACATGAAAGTAGCTAGCAAAATTAGCGCAAATAAAATCGGTACAAACTCCTAATTGAAATATAATTGGGTACACTAAACAGATAATACCAATGCAATATGGGTGTGCATGAAAAAAAAAATAAAAGTGAACCGTATGTAAGTCACAATTTAGTGTCATTTTATCGTATGTTTACTGTTACTTTAGTTTTTCTTAATTAAAAATTTGTAACCGATTTTATTGGTGCGTATTTTCCTTGAGTAATTAATCCTCGTTCTACATATTTAATAAGAGAGTATCTAAATCAAACCTTTTGAGGTGCCATACACACGCTTGTATAAAGGGCAGATAAGTAGAACAAAGTTTTCTCAAGGCCACACCATAACTTGGTCAGTTGTCAAAGGTTATGCCTCTATCAGATGAGTAACTCCAAAGATCTAGTATCCATGGCAAGGAAATGGATTCCCCGGTCCTTCAAGGCGGTGGTTTTCGGGCTGATCATGTTTGCCGGGTTGACATATGAAGATCAAACGGTGGATCCTGAGACTGGTTTACTATGCATCAGTGAATGCGGTACATGTCCAGTCCTATGTTCACCACCTCCTTCTCCTGAACTCGAGCCTTCAGGTCCACTGCCATCACCACCACAATCACCGCCACCAGTGCACCACTCTCCACCTCAATATTACTACATTTCTCCGCCGCCCTCACCACCGAAACAATCACCATCACCACCTTCCTCACCGCCAAAACAATCCCCGTCACCCCCATCATATTCTTCGAAAGGCGCTCCTCCTCCTCCTCCTCCTCCTCGGTTTGTCTACTTCTACGACATGCCTCCTGCCGGTCCAGTGCCAACAGCAACAACAGGAACAGGAGTGGTGAACAACAATCCACTTCCTAACTACTTTTACACCTCCATGGCTTCTTCTCCTTCTTCTGTTCGTGTCTTGCTTTTGTTCATCTTGTTAGCTCACCATCTTGTGTTTTCTTTTTGGTGAGAAGTATAAAATTAGACTGTTACTATGCCATAAATTTCAGTTTTTGAATTTGTATTGCCATAGAGGCATTGACCAAATCTTGGGTGATGTATATAGACTCCTACTTGTATTTAAAATTTTATTTGTTAATTATTCTTTTTTATGTAAATTTTGAAGGTGATTTAATTTGTGATCTAGTTTCACTTCGAGCGATAGAAATGAGGATCCGAACTTAGTGTAGGTCGTCCTAAACAGACAATAACTATGTATAAATCGATTTGAAAATTTATCCAGAAACTAATATAAGTTTTATCGTAATTTATACAGTCGCTTTATTATCAATTCACTCATGTTATAATACGTGAATTAATAACGTTCAGAATTGTGTAACCATTACAATTACAAATTTCTCAAGCAAAAATAAGATAAAATGAAACTCAGTCATACCTTGTATCACTTTAACATGAAAATGAAAAAAAGGCATTTTATTTTATTTTTATCTGTTTTCAATTTTTAATAAAACTGGAAAATCAAAAGAAAAATTACCTCTTAAAGTGGGCCCATAGGGGCCCAATAAGCCCAGCAAAGGGTTCGATCCAGATCCCAATCGCGGCAAATCAAATCGAAACTGGGCAACGAACTCCATTACAGCAGCAGCAGCAGCAGATCTGAAAATCTGCATTTCCCTCCGATACGTCCAAACCCCCAACCGGAGGGTCCGAGATCCGAAAGCTCCATCCAATTCGGAGCTCCAGCATCCGATGATGGAGTCCGAAAATGCTGCCGACGACTCCTCCGCGGTGGCCAGCCTCCTCCCGTTGGCCTCCGCCTCCCAGCAACCCTACGTCACCGAGCTCCTCTCCTTCACCCTTGATCGCCTCCACAAGGTCCTCCCTCCCTCCCCCTCCCCCCTCTATCTCCCTTGTTCGTTTGGTTAATTGGACTTGAAATTGATTTATTTTTCTCGGGTCGGGTTTTTAGGAACCGGAGCTTCTCCGGGTCGATGCGGAGCGCATACAGCGGCAAATGCAGGAGGTGGCGGTGGCCAATTACCGAGCTTTCATTGCTGCTTCCGACGCGTTGGTTGCAATTCGAAACGAAGTGTCTTCCATTGACAAACATCTCGAGTCTCTGGTAGTAATTAATTAACTCTAATTTATGGTTAATCAATTAATTAATTTGAATCTATGATGCATTTTTGTAATGCTGACTTGAAATTTTGGGTTTTGGTAGCTGGAGGAGACGCCGAAGTTGATGAATGGGTGCACTGAGTTTGTTGAATCTGCGGAGCAGATTTTGGAAAAGAGGAAATTGAACCAGACGTTGCTAGCCAATCACAGTACATTGCTCGACTTACTTGAAATCCCTCAGCTTATGGAGACGTATGTGTTTGAAAAAATGTTTTAAATCATTGTTTTGAATTGTAGCACTACTCTAGGTAGTGTAGATCCATGCTACATCACCCATAAGTTCGATTTGGATTTAGTTTTCGAACCCCAAAACCCGAAACACAGCATTCTTAAGTTACCCAAGAACCCGAACAATGCATTATCTGGATAGAAAAATGCCGTTTTTCTGAATGGGATTGTTTGATGGTAGCTGAGCATGATTATTCGGAATGTTGTGTTTCTTGCGGAAGCTGGTTGTGCCATAGGATAATTCTTGTATGCTTAATTCATTCCCGTTCTTACGCAGATGTGTGAGGAATGGAAATTACGATGAAGCTCTTGACTTAGAAGCATTTGTTAGCAAGCTTTCAACCATGCACCCCAAGTGAGTGTTGCTGCCCCCTTATTCCCCTCATTAACCAATAATAATTTTCAACTTTGTGAAAGATTGTGTACTGAGGCTGTCTTTGTTGTTTTGCTTATTTCCTTTTCTGCCTCTGTAAGATTGCCTGTTATTCAAGCTTTGACTGCAGAAGTCAGGCAGACCACTCAATCTCTTCTTTCTCAACTTCTTCAGAAACTTCGTTCAAATATTCAGGTATTGTGTAATTCTTTGAACATCAGCTAGTGCACTTTTGATTTTTCGTTCACATTGATTACAAAATTTTAATTTTTTTTCTTCCTGGATGTGTGTTTGTGCATTGCAGTTACCTGAATGTCTCCGTATTATTGGATATTTACGTAGAATAGGAGTTTTTAGTGAGTACGAAATGCGTTTACAGGTAAGGGATTAATGTATTTTGCGCATTCTTTACATTTATGTATTTTGCAATGTAGAACGCTTCAAATGACATGTGTGGACATTCAGGCTTTCTTGTATCTGACCTTATTTTTTCTGTGTTTTAGTTTTTGAGATGTCGGGAGGCATGGCTTACTGGAATTCTGGAGGATCTGGACCAGAGAAATGCTTATGAGTACCTGAAGGGGATGATAAATTGTCATAGAATGCATCTTTTTGATGTTGTTAACCAATATAGAGCAATATTTGCTGATGATACATCAGGCAGTGAAGAAAATTATGACGGTGGTCTTCTTTTCAGTTGGGCTATGCATATAATCACTTCACACCTGAAGACTCTCAAAATTCTGCTTCCAAAGATAACTGAAGGCGGATCTTTATCAAATATCTTGGATCAATGCATGGTGAGCGTCCTCTGTTATATTTATTATCATTTTGCACATGCTCGCATCACGCTATAAATGGAGATAGATGCTTGAATATGGTTGTTTCTTTAATGTCCATGATTTGCAAGATATATCACCATTCATTGAACTTTTCATTTACTCGTCACTTTTTAACATATGATAAAGCACCAAAGCTTCACTTCGGAGTATTATTGCTGGGGTGTGTATCATCAGGACTATATGAGACATGGAAATGGCATCAAATAAACATGTTTGTGCTGCAGAGGAGTCTGCAATTTAAATGATATAAATTCGCCATATGCTTTTACCTTTTACGCCCAGGAATAAAATCTTGTAAATTGGTCATGCTAGTCCTATTATTATTGAAATTTAAGAGTAATAGAAGCTCTGTTTGTTTATCTGATCTTGTTCCTTTTTTTTTTTCTGTTGACAGTATTGTGCTATGGGACTTGGTTGGGTTGGGCTAGATTTCCGGGGCTTGCTGCCATCACTGTTTGAAGAGTACAGATCTTATTCCCCCATTTTTCTTGACTATCATATACCTTAAATTGTTTTCCTCATTGTGAATGTTAACCTTGGTTACTTTTCCAGGGCAGTTCTCAACTTGTTCTCAAAAAACATGAGCACAGCAGTTGAGAATTTTGAGGTGAATGAATAATTCATGACTTGAATTCAGTGTTTCTATGATTAAAAGTGCAAATAATTGCTGTAGACTGAGAGATTTAAGTTGACATTGTGCTTAAATTCAGGTGGTCTTGGATTCACATCGTTGGGTCCCACTACCAGCAGTTGGCTTTTCGTCGAACAGTCATGTTGATGAAAATCAGGATGATGTAACCCCGCCATCTTATCTTATGGAACATCCACCTCTTGCTGTTTTTGTTAATGGTAAGTGTTATATAAGCTTCTCAGCTAAAATCTTCTATGCTTAGTTGTTTACTGAGGAATTGCCCTTTCCCCACAGAATTCTCATCTTGTGTGCTTTGTTCCTTTTTAGCTGCCTACTTTAGTAAACCAGATAATGATCGATGGTCCAATATCATTGATGTGGAATGTGGATACTGGATAAGTTTCTTTCTGTCGTGTGGGACCTTTTGGAAGAAAGAAAGTAGGTTTCCAATGGTTACTTGTATGAACTGCAAAACTGAATTGTAAAGTGGGAAATACATATCATGGTTGCTCTTAAAAATAGTGTGTCAATAGGTCCACCTATAGCATAATACTCCAGAGGAATGGCCCAATTTCTGCTTTTTTCAGGCATTTATGCATATGTCTCTTTCTTGTTTAGGCGTGTCTGCAGCAATGAACGACCTCCGCCCCTGTGCCCCAATAAGTTTAAAGCATGTGCTTGCTCAAGAGTTGATCAAGGGATTGCAGGCTGTTTCTGATTCTTTACTGCGGTACAATACAAATCGGATGCTGAAAGAACACGAGTCTGGACTTTTCCTCTCACTTTGTCGAGCATTTATTGAGGTATAATATAAACAAACTCAGGCTACGTATTGTCTGATATTTTCTTCATCTACAGACATTGACATCTTCTGTACCTTACAAATGCATTCGTAGGTTACTTACCCGCACTGTGCCACATGCTTTGGCCGCTGTTACCCTGGTGGAGCTGCTTTAATCATGGATGCAAAGAGTCTGTATGATGGGATTGGCCGCCTATTGACAGTCGCCACTCCATCAAGAGGACTCACGAAACCTGTTGGTGATGGAAACGGAGATGGAAATGAGAATGAAAATGAAAAGAACGTAACTGAGAACGGTGACGTGTCTGCGGTAGAAAATAGGGTCTCGCCGGTTGTTGAAGAAACCGATAATACCAACTCTGATGAGGGGGAACAGAAAAGCCCCACTTTGCAAACAGAGGAAGAGACGCACTGATCACGGACGTGTGAAGCAAATAGAACACTCCTTGTAGCTCCCATGTTTTGTAATTTTGAATATTGGCTCTAATATTTTGCTTGTAATTATTTGGCTCAAAGATGTTATATCGGAATTTCATATGTTATATGATAGAGAAGAGAAACAATTTGATTGTAGAAAAACATCAGCAAATTAATAACACTTTCATACTGATTTGTTGTACCATCCTCTGTACCGCTAAATTTTTGCTTACATTTTTCTTTCTATGAGATCAAAAGGAATTATTGTTAGTTCGTGTCTGCTCTTTTATACTTAAAAGTTTGAACTTCTTTTGACTGGACATAGTTTTAGAATAAAAACGATACTATTACTTTAACTGTTTTAAGTGTTAATTAACGTTTTTTTTAATAATGTTTATACACCTATTTTTACTGATATACACTTAAATAATAATTCAATTATGAATAATCACATTATATAATTTACAAAATTGTTGGCCTGCCGCGTATTGCAGTTACAAATGGCACTAAACTGCTCCCGCAGCTGTCAAATCTCTCTCACTTCCAGTCGTCTCCTGCACCTCCAATTTCAACAGGTGCACATTTCCTTCGTTTCCAAAGGAAAAATCCGATTCAAAGTTAAATGAAATTGTGAACAAAATAGTTCATAAATCGATTAATTGAAGCTGATAATTCAGTAGCAGGATCACTCTGTTTCAAAATTGAGCTTAATTTCATAAATCGATTGTAATTTGTTTGTTTCGTATTTTCGTTTTCGAATTCGGCTTATATGTATCATCTTTTGTTCGGGAAGAAGCTTTGGAGGTTATGGCGTCCACTGTCAAAGAAGCTTCGGAGCAAGAGCAAGAGCAAGCAGCCCCAAGATTGCAGATTTACTCCACCTCTGATACTCTATCAACTTTCTGGAGAGGTACTCTCTCTCCCTCTCGCTACACACACACACACACACACACAACACACACACACACACACACACACACACACACACACACATATATATATATATATCTTACATTTGATCATTAACCCCTTTTTTGCAGAAAAGTATGAAAAAGATGCCAGGAAGTACTGGGATGTGTTTTACAAGCGGCATCAAGACAAGGTATGTTTGTTGCTTACTTATTCGGTTAGTAAATTTCAGCGTAGCTATTTACTTCTGCGGCTTCCGGGCTCGAAAAATGCTGACTTTAGGCACTGCTGCATTGTTCTGTATGCTTAATGTCAGTTGCTTGGATCCGAGTTTTGATTTTGGCCGGTGTTGTATAAATTTAACTGCGAATTCTTGAATCAGTTCTTTAAATCTCGGCACTACCTGGACAAGGAGTGGGGCAAATATTTCTTGGTCAGTGAAGAATTATGTTGGAGATATGGCGGTTTTAGTTTTCTTGTTTCATATTCATCCAACAATTCAGTAAAATGTTAATTTTTGTTTTGGTTTTCATCTTTTTGACTTCAGGGCGCTGGGCGGAAGTTATATTAGAGGTAAATTGTGTGCCAGTCATCCATGTTAATTTTGTTGTCTAGATATCTCTCTATCAGTTGAGATCATTCACGTTTCTGCGCAAATTGATTTGGAAGAAGTATAATTTACTTCTTTTTTGTGGACTAATTACTCGAATCAAAACGGAAAATGCCTGTCTTTTTTTTTTTCTGTCTTGTCTTGATGAACCAGAATCTTGTTTCCAGTTTTACTTTTCCCGTAAATTTTGTACACTCTTGTGGCAAAGTATTTATCTTGGTTTGTTTAAAGTTGGTGATCTATTGTATGTTTCTCTATAGAGGATCTCTGACCCTTTTCCTGTCAGGATGTTATGTATTGGATTATTGATTACTATTCTCACTATACAGGTTGGCTGTGGAGCTGGAAACTATTTTCCCACTGGTTGCGATGTATGCAGATGTGTTTGTCCATGCATGCGATTTTTCAACAACAGCTGTTAACTTGGTTAAGGTGTGGTTTTCTTCTACATCTACTTGCTCAGTCCATGGCAAGGGATACTTGATTGAATATGTTCAAGGGACGTTGCTCATGTTTGACCAATAAAATACAAGTAGACAAAAAATAGTAAGTTCAATTTAGATTGGTAGTTGGTACTGAATAGCCGTGACAAGTGATGCATGACGAGTTTTATGTTGTTATCGCAGACACGTAAAGACTTAGTAGATACCCGTGTTAGCGCATTTGTTTGTGATCTTACCATTGATGACCTAAGCAAGCAGATTTCTTCTTCGTCCGTGGATATTATAACCATGGTATATGAATTGAACATATTGAGCAACTTTCCCAGTGGTTCGATTTGACGAGTGATCTTTTTTACTTAGTAAGGTTGCTGACTTGTTAAGTAGATATTTGTGTTATCTGCAGTGTCTCCGGAGAAGATGTCTATGTTATGAAGAATAATAGGAACGTTCTCAAGGTAACTGATAATTCTTATAAACTTTTATTTCAAGCAGTGTATGCTTCTTCATATCTGAAGAAATTTGTGGATTCCTCTTCCCCAGCCAAATGGTTGTGTGCTGTTTCGTGACTATGCTACTGGTGACCTTGCTCAGGTTCATATATATATATGTGTGTATTTTGAAGTTCATCCTTATTATCGATTGATTTGTTCCTTATTTGAAAGATGGTTACAAGATATTGAAGTTTACTTCTTAGTTAATGTAATGGTAGTTGACAGGAAATATTGAATTGCAAGGACCAAAAGTTAAGTGAAAACTTTTATGTCAGGGGTGATGGCACTGAAAGTTTTACTAGCACACGCTCGTACATTGAGCTACTTTTTACTTTTTTCTTGGTTGACAAGCTTGGTTGTGATCCCTTATTGACGAGCTTATTTGAAGAAAATGGTTTCGATGTTGAAGAACTTGATTTGTGCTGCAAACAAGTTGAGAATCAGTCAACGGAGTTGGTTATGAATCAGTAAACGATCCTATTTTCACTAGGGTTGTAGGTTGTGTTCTGTATGTGGATGAGGGTTGTCACTTTGATTAAATCCTGCTCTTCCTTAGGTTTTTTTTTTTTTTTTTTTTTTTTTTTTTTTTCTTCTACTAATTCATCTTCCCTGATCAAAATGTAATTCTTGTTTTTTATTCCAGGCGTTGGGTTCAAGCCGTATTCCTCCTTTCAGATGATACAAACTCCTATACCAAAACAGAAGCAGCAACCGAAGTAGATCATCTTGGTCAAGAGAAAATCGTGCTAGAGGTCAATGAGAAGATCTTGAAGAAACCTGTGAATGATTTGGAGGTTGACATTTCTGACGGTGTAGTGATGGAAATGTCTGGCATCTTACCTTCCAATGACAACGAGGTAAAGTTTCGTCTTTTTTCCTTCCAGAAATATGCTTAAATTTTCATAATTGTTTGCAGAACTAGAGCTTTTATTAGGTTGTGACTCAACTCATTTTTTGAAGACATTCTTGCTCATGGGTAATTGAGCTAGAGCTAGGTGATTTGACTTTCAAGATAGAAGTGTTATCCAAAGTGGATCAACACACTTGCAAATCAACTGGTTTAATGTTGTGGGAATCAGCTCGGTTCATGGCTTCCGTTTAACCAGAAATCCAACTCCGGGGTATTTGCTCTATGGTCGCCACTAAATCTGCTGACCTTGTGTTCGCGACTGATGGTGACTCAAAAGCGCTTGACCTACTGAAGCCTAATGTCAACTCAAATCTTAGACCGACATTTCTGGACAAACTGATTACAAAAAGATTAGAGTGGGGAATAGAGATCATATAGAAGCCATCAAGGAAGCTAATTCTCAAGGTTTTGATATCATCCTCGGCACAGATGTCACTTATGTAGCTGAAGCTATCTTGCCCTTATTTAAAACTGCAAAAGAGTTGATTTCATCTGATAGAAACACTGCTGAGGACTCCGAACCGGCCCTAATCTTTGTCATATTTTCCTTCCTGTAGACTAGCCTTCCATACTTTCAGCTGCATCCAAATTCGGGTTTGAGCTAGTCGGTAAGTGGCCTATAGAAATTCCTACTTCATCACAAAGCATCATCAAATCTTGGTTCATGGTTCGGAGCATGGCGAAAGGGGAGCATTACCATATCCTGTACTTCCACATGGAGCGGAATTTTTCGACTCAATAGTTATATTTTTTTTCTTCTGTTACGACGAATCATATCAAGAAATACAGTCAAGGTTCAACATTCCAGACATTTTTTTGTTGTTGTCACATTGCAGCATTTGCCTTCACGTATGTTTTTTCCCCCTTAAATTCTATTTGGCAACATTATCAATTGTAATTGTAAAGCATTCTTTATCCTTTGAACGAAGATCTGTAATTTTCTTGTAATTTGTTTGAGTTGCCGTCGAGAGCATTGGATGAAAGGGGAGCTTTCACCTTCAATTAAGTATTTTTTTTCTTTTTGTTGGGCATATAAAACTTTGTTTTGCAACCGGAAAAAAAAGGAAAAAAAAGGTTTGTTAATAAAACAAAATAATTAGAGCGAGGTAAATAAGGTTAACTTTTTATAATAAAATCCACTTGAAATTGAACTAATATATAACATAAATAATAGATATCAAATAATGAAGAAAAAGACATTGTTTCCCATTTGTTGCACAAAAAAACTCTTAAATAAAAGTATCGAATTTGTCTCTTGTTTATGCTTATATTGCAGTAAACATAAAACATCAAGGAATCAAACACTGGATCCTCACTTGAACAAGAATGCATGCAACCTTGATTTAGGTGGCTGAAAACAAACAAGGACAAATATCACTGGACGGTAAAATAGATTTTACAAATCAATTATCAATATTATTTAAATTACATATTAATAGAACTCTCTTTGTTAACCACAACAGAATGAAAAAAAACTAAATCTTTTATCACAATAAAAAGGTTAAGAGCAGTAACGTAATTTCACAAAATGAAATTTTTTTTACAAGTGAGCGCAGTAACATAATTTTACAAAATGAATTTTTTTTACAAGTGATTTTAATATCTCTAATTTAAAAAAAATTAAAAGTAAATCTCTCTCCATCTCTTCCTACTTCCACGTTCTCTCTTACTCTCTTCCTCACTCCTTCAATTTAAAAATAAAAAATAAAAAATTTCACACACTTCATGTCTGGGCATATATATATTAGTACTTATTAACAACAAAATCACTTAACTGCTTATTGGCACACCTTAAAATAAATCCAAAATGACATAAAATATCGATAATAAGTTATGTTGATATGGATGTCCATTGCAAAATAGTCCATGGATCTATTCCATATATTTTATCAATTAGAAAGGGACGGATCGTTTCCGAGTTTTTGGTTTAGACTTATTTTTAATTATGCCTCATGTAACTCAAAATTAATTTTACTGAAATTCAATTTTCACATTCCATTTTATCTCATGTAACTCAAAAGTCTTCATTTTATTTTATAAAACTCAAAATCCCGCTTCACACCTTAATTCTGATAATGTGTGGGTTTAATTTAGGTATACCAAGCTAATCAATTTCTTTTTTATATTTTTTCATCTCTGCAACTCAAGCCCAACAACCCAAAAAAATTATTGTTAAATATCACCGAAAAATTATAATCAAATACATGGTAGCATTACAACATAAATCTTGAAAACTGCTAGGTTTAAAAATATCCAGGGCCTGTTAGCAAGAACAGCTATGGCTTCAAGCAACAAGATCTGCCCTACATGCTGAAGGGTTCTTCATGATTACCAACACGAAGGTAGAACTTACGCCACAGAAAGACTGCTGCCACATATACAGTTCATAAATCATTAACAGAAGTCAGATCAGACTAGGGAGCTTTTGTGTCCACAGAGAGAAATTTTCAACTTTCAGCCTATGGTATATATTGCACCAATTAGGGCGAGAAAGCAAAGTTCACCTGCCTACCAAATATAGATAAATACTTTTCGGAAAACGGCCTTGAAGTCAGCAAATTAATGACAAATTTAATGCCTAAAATTAAAGGATTTTCGACAGCAAAAAAACTAAAAATAAAAATAAAAACCCTGAGAAACCCTAATTACTAATCCGTACATAGTTTGAGACCGACATGTCAAAATCAAATAAATCTCTGTGACCACGACAACAACATGCAATGATCCAGTCCAGATTCCGCAATCGATTAGGACCGATCAGTGGTAATTTCCTGGGTGTAAATTTATATGCAGAAAATTCATGAAAAATTGTAAACGGGCAAATATACAAAACAAACATGATTCAGAGAGAGAGAGAGAGGTGGGTGACAGATAGAGAGTAAGCACACAAAGCTTCAAGCATGAACCCAGCATGCAAGAAAATACCATGTGTGCTCACTCTCTTCTGTCACCGTCCTTTACCCTTTAATTATTTGAACTCCTTCATCGATATTGCACCAGAGAGAGAGAGGGGCATCCCAAAACCCTAGCTGTTAACCCCCAAATGCTTTATGAGATTGGAACATTTATTCGCTTTTTGCGGGAGGATTTCGAACCCTAGATCTAGCTACTCCTATCTATCGCTCTATTCGACCTCACCGGGAAGGGAACACCTATCTATCACTCTACTCACCCTAGCTCGGTCCCTCACCGGTGAGGGAACCCTAATAGCTTAACTTTGATTTGCTTTGATATGAGAAACTGCAAGGCCTGTTGGGGCTTTATATAGAAGGAAAAGGAGAGAAGAGAGGATTGCATCACGTAAGGAATAAATGTGGGTTTATCTTCCATTGGTCATCGTCGATTATTTAATGCCATTGTAATTCTTAATCACACATGGAAGAGAATGGAAAAAAAAAGGGTCGTCTAGAACCTTATCTCTTCCCATCCCATATGTTCAAGCCCCACCCACATACATATATTCAGTTACTATCACCTATGCATCTTGTAATTTTAAATCTTCCAATCCTTTGCTCTTCTCCTTTATTTTGTTCTGTGATCATCCCTTCCTTTCCTTTCAAGGGAATATTTTTACTTATATCCTCAATTGATGGTGATGCTTATTTTGGATGAGTTCGAGCTATACTTACTAGATAGATTAAAACTCAGAATTTAAACTTATCCAATGATAATAAATAAGGTGATGAGTATTACCACCACTTAAAGGTTGTGAGCAAAAATGCATCCTCCTTTCAAGGATGAGCCCTATCCTATCTTTTCATGCTATGGCTTGTCCTCCATATTATTATATAATATATTGTATGGACACAGTTGGAATTTTTTGTCGTTTAATCGTATTATACCATTACTATACTGTATTTTACCGATTTCGGTCATTTTTTTTTTGCCAAATGGTAATGGTACAATAATTGATCCTAACGGAAGGTATTTAGTATGGTATTGGGTATCCAAAACCAATACCGACCATAGGTTGTACCATAACGAATATTTGTAGTATGAATTTAATTATATATATATATATATATGTTAAATTATATAATACTAATTACTAACTTTTATCGTTAATATATTTCACTTAGTTTGCAACTTGAAGTCTTTAACTTGTATTTGATTTGGACCCTAACTTTTATATTTAATACTTTATGCATGGTTTGACTAACTAAATCTAAATATGTGTGAAATAATGATGAATTATGAACCTTGGTGGTAAGTTATAGGTATTTTAGATTATTTTAAAAATTAAAGATGATAATAAGTTTCACCTTAATACCTTGGCTACTTACTTAGCAACAAAAATTGAAGCAAAAAACATTTTAAGCTAAAATTCAGATTTGGTTCCCAAAAAATAGCCAAATATTAAATTGGTACAATACTATTACTATTACATGCCAACCGAATTTGATAGCATACCAAAAATTGATATACCAAAAAATTTATGTGATAATGGTACAATTTTGTCACACCAAAAATTTTAAATGATAATTGGTAAGGAAATTTTGGTGCAGTACGTAATATCGAAACCATCCCAAGTATGGACTTAATTTGGACATGTTGTTTTTCCAACGTAGCTCCAAATGTATGCATAAATTTTAAGAGTTTATTTACAAGAAATTGCATTAATTGTGCGATATGAATTTTTTAAGAGTCAATATAGATTTGCACCAATAATTTGCAAGTTATTCTTATCTGTTCTTGTGAGTGAGTAATTCATAGCCATCTATAATTGTGAAGGAGTGCCAAAGATGATTGTCCATGTATGTGTGAGTAGTTCCTATATATATTCACATGCATTCTCACAAAATGTAAATGATTTTGAGTCAAATGGGGGAGGCTATACCCAGAAAAATCCCTAAATGATTGTATGCATCAAGTGTCAAAACAAAACACCTCATTGATCATACTAACATGATTGCACCATCATTGTTGGTGAATCTATAACGATGAGTGACATTAATTTGCATAACGACGATTATGTTTTGTTTTCTCGTCTTGATAGTGTTGCATATTGAAATCAAATTCTTGCATTTAGAATATTTATAAGATTACAACCTCTCAATTCATTTTAAATAGATTTTAACACTTGCAATATAATTTAGCAATCTAGCAGAATCAATTTCGACCACTGGTGTATATGTAAGGTCTGCATAAATTAATACAACCTGTGCCACATAAAATATTCAAATTAAAGAAGAAAACACATAAGATATTCAAAAGAAGGAGGAAATTGAAAAAGTGATCAAGCTGTTACGATCTTTAGTAAATCATTGTTGTCATTGAAATCACATGCAGATATAAGCAGAATCCCCATTTACTAGCTAGATTGGCCGAATGGGCACAATGCCTTGAATCTCCATAACACAATAAAACAGGGAGAATACAAATATGAACAATGCTAGGTGGACAAATTTTTTAGATCAAATTTGTAAATCATGTTATATGATTTACATTAATAATTCAATCATTCAATACTTAAATAATAATTTAATCATTAATAACTACGTCATATGATTTACATTAATCTAAATAGTTAGTCACTTTAGCATTACCATACAAAATATATCTGTTAGCTAGGTCAAATATGGTAAAGCACTATGCCCTCTTAATCAAATCATAAACTAATTAAGTGCAAATCATAATAGCAAAGCAATGTGGCAGGGTCAGTCCATTGGAAAAAAGAAAAAGAACAAGAAGAATTGCTTTCACACAGATTGGCCAATGAGAGGTCAACAGACCAATTATTCTAGTTAATACTATACACAAGCCGGCGCAAAAAAAAAAAAAAAAAAAAAAAAAAAAAAAAAAAGAAGATAAAAAAAAGGGTAAAGTAGTTTATAGTATATATGCTTTACAATAATTGATTCATTTTTATTGTTGGAATAATAATTAACTAAAAAAATGCAAACGAAGGAATATATCACGGGCAGTGTCACAATCCCCTCTCATCGACCATCAGTCAGTGCAAAAATGCGTGGTTTGTGTTGTGGGACGTCAGATTTTGTTACATTCCGTGATGAAATATATAGTATGTGATCTGATCATTTCATACTTGCAGGCACTAAATTGTGTATACGGTAACTAAAAGCCTATGCAGCCCATTTAGATTAGAGTCGTGATAATCTAGCAGAGTAAACTAGGTTCAAGAGATATTTAACGCTTCTTGAAATGCAGTCACCCAAATATTTTTTTAGGACATGTGAGGGACAAACTTATTAGAATATTATACGATAATTTAATGGTTAAAATTCTTAATAACTTATTATAACGCTACACACCCGATTATAAACAACAAACCTATAAACCTGAATTCTATTTCACGACAAGGCTTTCTCGTTTCTTCTTTCCCAACCTGCTAACAAACTAGATTTGTCATCGTCTTCGACAGAGTAATAACAAGATTACATTTTACAAGTGGGTTGGGAAACTTTTTCTTTCTTTGGAGGGATTTTGCAAACAATCAGGAGGACTAAACCATGAAACCCTGAAAACAAAGTATAAAAACCCATAAAATGTATTGAAACTTTGATTAGACAACTCCAAGATGTTCAAAGATTCAATCACTCCAAGATGGCATCTTAGGTCCTCTAAGGAATGCAATCTGATTTTGAACAATGTTAATCAAATTAAGTAAAGCCACAAATTTTTCATCAAAAAAAAAAGTAAAGCCATCATTTCACTTTTACTCCCTGATCGATTTGTGCTTTCTACAGCAAAGAAATGGCTCAACATTTAACACTCACTTTATCTAGTCACTCCTATTAGCATCACTGCAAGACATGAGTGTGTAGTGATTGTAGATGTCATTTTTTTTTAATAAGAGAGGAGTGTGTAGTGATTTCTTTGGAGTGCTAATTTAAACTCCACAATTGACTCAAATTTGATTTGGAAATAATCCTATTGAAAAATTGGTCTAGATATGTATTAAGGTTGATCCGATTCAATAATAATTTGATTCAACTTAATATAACATACTATCTATTTTCTATATTATTTGTTAAGTATTACACTTATGAGTAACCTTGGTCAGACTATCGGATTATCTAATGAGTAATAGATAAATACAAGAATGCATGTTACTTTTACTTTTTTTTTATTTTTAAATTAGATCCACTCTTGATCCAATCCAATTTGAATCAAATATAAATTGACAAGTCAAATCTAATAATCTGAATAAGATTCAAATTTAATATTCTATTATAAACGAATTCACATATGAATTAGGACTAACCCAATCCAAATTCGACCCATTTACAAGTCTATCTTAAACAATACTACATGTGCATCGAGGATGTATTACTGGCTATGTAGCTTACCAAGAAGTATCACTGTACCAGTGAATGATGATAAATGGTAGGGTAGGAAGAAAAATACCCATTATGGAAGTGGGCAACTGGGCATGCCTTTTGTATGGCCTAAGACTTACCCTTTTTGGAGTGGGAAATGAAAGAGGTGCTTGCATACATATTGCATACATGTTTCGACAGCCCTAGCTAGGGCAACAATGCTTTAATATTTGTCAGAAGACACCACTTGCATTGCCAATCATGCTGATAAAGCATCTTCTTTTGCCATTTAGGTTTATACTATAGTCCACGGTCCATGGTCCATGGTCTATGGAACACTTTTTGGGGCAAGTGGTAACCCTAATGGCATGCGAGAGACCCTTGGAGCCTTTGGACCAGCAGCATGCTTTCATTTTATCCTTTTCCACTTTCGGCGGCAACCAAAACGAGTGAGGAGTCCATCTGGACATTTATCAGGGTGCATGCCACTCGGGGGCAGATGCATTTTGGGACCAAGATGGCTCCAGGGACTACTAAAAGTTTAGAAAATATATATATGAAGGTCTTCTAAGGACCTTTGAATATTTGATAGTGTCCTTTTTGTGCTTACTAAGTATTTGATGTAATGTTTGTTAGACATATTTCGACAGGTTCAATTGATGACACAAGACAAATTATCTCAAATGTTTGATAGTGTCGTATCTATTGACATGTGTGTAACATAGTTTGGTAGACAATAACAAGCCCACCTAGTATTTGACGAAATGCTTCAATGAATTAATTGATTTTTTTAGTGCGCTTCATTCTTTGTTTCTATCTAAAAAATTTGTATTTTAGTATATTGTGATCCCCTGAAATTCGAATTTGGAATCGTCCACCATTGCCATTTGCCACGGACGTGGCATGCTAGGTTTTAAAATCTTGTTGGTCAAAGGCCACCAACGAAATTTTATCCTCCAATAATGTATGATGGGGTCATCAAATTTATACAATAAATAACGTCAGATAAATATATGTTGATATCTCAATAACATATCAAAAAAATATCGTCATATATAACATTGGATACGTGAATAAACTCAAGGACACATTAATTTGAATAACAATAATATAATTTTGGGAGTTAAGTGATCGTATTAAGTGTCTACCAACGTATAATTAAATTTAAAAAGTTGGCTAAAATAATATGTTCTCATAATTTCACTCAAATTTGAATCATTTTCTTATAATATGGATAAATTAATTCAGAATATTGTTAGTATCAAATAAAAATAGTAACTGCCTAACATTATATGATATCTTAATCAATTTAGTAAACATGCTACTAGTGCTTTTTTTTTTCTTCCGCGATCAATCAATATAGTTAGATAGTGTTAGATTATATGAGAATCTTTCTGGTCCAATGTACGTGTCAATAATGTGTGGTTGGGGTGGATTATCAACCATAAGATAACCCAACTTTTGGCTTTATTAGCTGTGCTTGAACAAGAAGAACAAAAATCACTTGCTTTTTTTTGGTGTTGCCGTATTTGAATTCAAGCTAATTCTGGCCCGACGATGTCCCATCCATTCCAACAAGTTGAAGAATATATAAACATCTATTCTCTATCTGTCAATCAAACAAATCAATTCCAGTACGGAAATCTAATGCTATACAGAAGACTTATTTATATGTTGATGCACAAAATAAATAAATAAATCACTTACATGTCATATATGCAATAAACTTATAAGACCATGTGAAAACCGCAAAAGCGAGTAGTGTAAATTAATTAATCTCCTCTCAGTACAGACCGCATTATCCTCGATCAGTTCACACCAACGGATTTGCCAGTGGAGCTTTCTGCCAATAAAGGCAACCATGTGAACAGTGAACTGCAACAGAGAGGCATGTGCATGATCACGTGCTCTCCCACCCCAGCAATATGCATGCATTGGTCGACAAGGGAGGCGGCGCGTGGCAGCATTTCCACTTGCACTTGGTCGTATAATGCACTGATCACTGATTGATAACTTGTCTGATCCACAACGGTTATGAACAGCACACCAGAATTAAAAGCTGCATATATATTTCATTTTTCTTCGTCCTTTTTAAAACTGCATTTGTCTGTTTTTGGCAGAGCGCACCGAGGACTGCGTGTGAGAAGAAGATGAAAACATGAAGGCCTTTTCTGAATTTGTTTCTTTCCCGAGCTCACATCATCTTTTCTTTTAGATAGGAAGACCGGCGATATAAATCAAAGATAGTTTAGATGTTTATATATATCTTTTTGTTCGGGAAGAAGCTTTGGAGGTTATGGCGTCCACTGTCAAAGAAGCTTCGGAGCAAGAGCAAGCAGCACCACGATTGCAGATTTACTTCACCTCTGATACTATCTCAACTTTCTGGAGAGGTGCTCTCTCTCTCTACACACACACATATCATATATTTGATCATCTTTATATTTCACATTTGACAATAATTCGGCTTATATATATCATCTATATATATAACACACACACATACACACACCCTTTAAGAGAAGAGATCCCATTTTATTAAAAAAAAGAAAAGAAAAAAGGGATTAGCTATGGAACCCATTCCACATCAAACTTCAACGATCCGAACCATCTATTTTGTAAGTCTTGATTCAGTTATTTTTTATTAAAATTCAATTCAATCTGAAACTATTTACCGTTTTAATTATGACAAAATTTCAATATTTCTTACAGAACAAATAGTTCGTCAAGTTCTTTGAACTCAATTAAATACCTCAAATATTTTTAATTTGGCTAATATTTTGAACAATGATCTAAGAGGTGCAACTTGAAAAATAAACGGTTCAGATCGTTAAAGTTCGATGTGGTATTGTTCTCACAACTAATCTCTATTTTAAAAAAATAAAAAAAAAGTGGAGGTCCCTTCTCCTAGAGGCTTCCTATAGATATCTATCTATCTTACTTTTGATCATTAACCCCTTTTTTGCAGAAAAGTATGAAAAGGATGCCAGGAAGGACTGGGATGTGGTTTACAAGCGGCATCAAGAAGGTATGATTTTACTTGCTTATTCGGTTAGTAAATTTCACCGCAGCTATTTACTTCTGTTGCATTTTTCTGTATGCCTGTATCCGAGTTTTGATTTTGCCGGTGCTAAATAAATCTAACTGCGAATTTCTTGAATCAGTTCTTTAAAGATCGGCACTACCTCGACAAGGAGTGGGGCAAATATTTCTCGGTGAGTGAAGAATTATGTTGGAGATATATATGGAGGTTTTAGTTTTGTCATTTCATATTCATCCAACAATTCAGTAGGATTTTAACTTTTGTTTTTGTGTTTTTCATCGTTTTGACTATCAGGGCGCTGGGCGGAAAGTTTTTTAGAGGTAAACTTGTGTGCCAGTCGTGCGTGTTACTGTTGTTGTATCAGTCGAGATCATGTGGCACTATATCTCGTGTCAGCGCAAATTGGAAGAAGTATAATTTACTTCTCGTTTGTGGAATAATTACTCGAAGCAAAACAGAAAATGCCTTTATTTTTTTTCCTGTCTTGAGGAACCAGAATCTTGTTTCCAGTTTTGCCTTTCCCGTAAATTTTGTACACTCTTGTGGCAAAGTATTTATCTTGGTTTGTTTAAAGTTGGTGATCTATTGTATGTTTCTCTATAGAGGATCTCTGACCGTTTTCCTGTCAGGATGTTATGTATTGGATTATTGATTACTGTTCTCACTATACAGGTTGGCTGTGGAGCTGGAAACATCATTTTCCTGCTGGTTGCGATGTATGCAGATGTTTTTATCCATGCATGCGATTTTTCAAAAAGGCTGTTAACTTGGTTAAGGTGTGGTTTTCTTGTACATTTACTTGCTAGTTCCATGGCAAAGGATATTAATATGTTCGAGGACGTTGCTCATGTTTGACCAATAAAATACACGTAGTAAAAAAATAGTAAGTTCAGTTTAGGTTCGTAGTTGGTACTGAATAGCCGTGACAAGTGATGCACAACGGGCTTTATGTCGTTCCCAGACACATACAGACTTCACAGATACCCATGTTAGCGCATTTGTTTGTGATCTACCATTGATGATCTAAGCAAGCAGATTTCTTCATCTTATGTGGATATTGTAACCATGGCATATAAATTGAACATATTGAGCAACTTTCCCCAGTGGTTAAATTTGACGAGTGATCTATTTTACGTAGAAGTTGCTGACTTGTTAAGTAGAATTTTCTGTTATCTGCAGTTTCTCCAGAGAAGATGCCTCTATTATTGAAGAGTATTAGGAAAATTCTCAAGGTAACTGATAAACTTCAATTTCAAGCAGCTATTTTTATTTAACTAGTTCATGCCTCTTCATATGTAATGAAATTTGTGGATTGGCCTCTTGCCCAAATGGTCGTGTGCTGTTTCGTAACTATTCTATTGGCGACCTTTCTCAGGTTGATCTTCAATTTGCGTGTATTTTGAAGTTCATCCTTATTATCGATTGATTTTTTTCCCCTTTTGAAAGATGCATGGTTATAAGATATGGAAGTTTGCTTTTTTGTTATTGTATTGGTAATTGACAGGAAACATTGAATTGCAAGGACCAAAAGATAAGTGAAAACTTTTATGTCTAGGGGTGACGGCACTGTAAGTTTTTCTGGCATGTGCTTGTACATTGAGCTACTTTTTACTTTTTCTCAGTGCACAAGCTTGGTTGTGATCCCTTGTTATTTCCAGCGTGCTTTCTACTTCTCTAATGAGTTCTTAACGAGCTCATTTTCGATGTTGAAGAACTTGATTTGTGCGGCAAACAAGTTGAGAACCGGTCAAGGGAGTTGGTTATGAATCGGTAAACTGTTAAATTTTGTGAATGGCAATGAAATATGCCGAGAATTATTGAGAGAATAGTTGGCTTGGCATACAAGTTAATAAAATCTCTAGACTCTCGATGCCTTAAGGAAATAAACATATTGGAGTCCTAATAACATGCAAACAATTAAGGGCCTTTATTAAGTAAATACAAGGAATGAGAGTCATGATGGGACTTAATCTTATTGAAGAGATAGAGATTATCACTTTTACTGATAATAGGCAGGTTTGAGTGAAACTCTAATATGATAATGTGAGTATATATACATATATATATATATATATATATCAGTTGAAGAAGTCCATGCTTCCACACAATTAGATTCTAAAACTAAACCCTATTCAATAGTAGAGATCGTTGCTGTGTGCTGGAAGTAGACTAATTATGTTATTCATTCAATGGCGACTCCATCAGGTAAGTCATCCTTGTGACTAATGTGATGCTGTGATTTGGCTGTTACTTATCTGTTTGTTCATGTTGGTAATCCTAACACTGCGTTGGTAATATTGTTAGCTTAATTCTTATGTAATTCTTACATGTGGTATCAGAGCCACCCAACGTGGCTAGGGTTCTTTATTTTTACTAAAGGAACTGAGGTATATATTTGATTCTGGTTAAATTAATGCTTCCGCTATACTCTAACCAATTCATCTGCAATTTCTTTTAAAATCAATTGCATGATGAATAATTACATGGTATTCTTCGAGTTGTGTTTGTTACATTTATGCAGAGAAGTACATCCATTCATAGTAATGAAAACAATTGGATGATCCTGGTTAAATGCTTCCGCAATCCTGAATGAGTTTGTAGTAAACTTGCTGCATATTTCGCACGCATCAAAACTGGTACTTTGCCTATTGGCTAATGCTTCCATCCCTAATTAACTAACGTATACATACATATACATGCTTGTACAAATGCTTGCAGAATGGCATCAAATAGAAGGAGTATCAGACTTCAACAAATGAAGTAAAACTTTAGGAATCAATATCATTTATCTATCACTAAACGACTTAACAGATAAATTGATGATTGATTTTATTTTGGATGAACCATGTGAGTGTTTGCTCAATGGTTCGTGGTTAGAGGTTCAATTGATTAACATAAGCTTGAGACGCAAATATTTTTCCGGCGGCTTTTGGCTCTATTCGGCGTTTTTTCATTATAAATTCTCTCTAGAAAGGTATGAACTTGTTCCTCGCAATTTAATCTCTACCCAATTTGGTTGAATTAAAATTAAGCTTTTGGTTCCAATTAAATCGATTAAGTTAAGATTTCATGCTTCTGTTTATGTTTTAAAATTTAAAATTTAAAATTGGTAAGTTCTCTATTACAATGTTGTGATATTATGTTGAGTTGGAAATTAACCTTATGGATACTAGTTTCTTGGGTGAGCCATTGTATATGATTTCATACTTTAAATTTTGGATTATACCATGGCATTAACATGTCGTATGCAGGCACACAATTTCATATCTTAGTTGAATGTATGAAGTAATTCTACAGAAAATTTAGAAGGTTTAGGAAACTTTTCAAGTCCCAAATCTCTCGATCTTGAGAAGCTTGTTCACATGTTTTTTTTTGGGATTTTCATACTTCTGTTCACTCTTATTCTATTATTATTCATGAATCTTTTACCCGTATATGGAAGAGAAGAATTGCAGTGGTAGTGTTGAGATTTTCTGCCTCTATTAACTTATATTTTAACTACATTGGCTTATTTATTGCATGATTTAACATTGTTGTCCGGTCCATAATTTTTTGGAATGATGAATTAAAGGATAGTTGTAACATCCCACATCGTTAAGAGTTCATGCTTCTGTTTAAGTTTTAAAATTTAAAATTTAAAATTGGTAAGTTCTCTATTACAATCTTGTGATATTATTTTGAGTTGATGGAAATTAACCTTATGGATATTAGTTTCCTGGGTGAGCCATTGTATATGATTTCATACTTTAAATTTTGGATTATACCATGGCATTAACGTGTTGTATGCAGGCACACAATTTCATATCTTAGTTGAATGTATGAACTAATTCTACAGAAATTTAGAAGGTTTAGGAAACTTTTCAAGTCCCAAATCTCTTGATCTTGAGAAGCTTGAGTTATATATATCTTGTTCACATGTTTTTTTTGGGATTTTCATACTTCTGTTCACTCTTATTCTATTATTATTCATGAATCTATTACCCTTATATGGAAGATAAGAATTGCAGTGGTAGTGTTGAGATTTTCTGCCTATATTAACTTATATTTTAACTACATTGGCTTATTTATTGCATGATTTAACATTGTAGTCCAGTCCATAATTTTTTGGAATGATGAATTAAAGGATAGTTGTAACATCCCACATCTTTAAGAGTTCATGCTTCTGTTTATGTTTTAAAATTTAAAATTTAAAATTGGTAAGTTCTCTATTACAATCTTGTGATATTATTTTGAGTTGATGGAAATTAACCTTATGGATACTAGTTTCCTGGGTGAGCCATTGTATATGATTTCATACTTTAAATTTTGGATTATACCATGGCATTAACATGTCGTATGCAGGCACACAATTTCATATCTTAGTTGAATGTATGAACTAATTCTACAGAAATTTAGAAGGTTTAGGAAACTTTTCAAGTCCCAAATCTCTCGATCTAGAAGCTTGAGTTATATATATCTTATTCACATGTTTTTTTTGGGATTTTCATACTTCTGTTCACTCTTATTCTATTATTATTCATGAATCTATTACACTTATATGGAAGATAAGAATTGTAGTGGTAGTGTTGAGATTTTCTGCCTATATTAACTTATATTTTAACTACATTGGCTTATTTATTGCATGATTTAACATTGTAGTCCAGTCCATAATTTTTTGGAATGATGAATTAAAGGATGGTTGTAACATCCTACATCGTTAAGAGTTCATGTTTCTGTTTATGTTTTAAAATTTAAAATTTAAAATTTAAAATTGGTAAGTTCTCTATTACAATCTTGTGATATTATTTTGAGTTGATGGAAATTAACCTTATGGATACTAGTTTCTTGGGTGAGCCATTGTATATGATTTCATACTTTAAATTTTGGATTATACCATGGCATTAACATGTCGTATGCAGGCACACAATTTCATATCTTAGTTGAATGTATGAACAAATTCTACAGAAATTTAGAAGGTTTAGGAAACTTTTCAAGTCCCAAATCTCTTTCACATGTTTTTTTTGGGATTTTCATACTTTTGTTCACTCTTATTCTATTATTATTCATGAATCTATTACCCTTATATGGAAGAGAAGAAGTGCAGTGGTAGTGTTGAGATTTTCTGCCTATATTAACTTATATTTTAACTACATTGGCTTATTTATTGCATGATTTAACATTTTAGTCCGGTCCATAATTTTTTGGAATGATGAATTAAAGGATAGTTGTAACATGCCACATCGTTAAGAGTTCATACTTCTGTTTATGTTTTAAAATTTAAAATTTAAAATTGGTAAGTTCTCTATTACAATCTTGTGATATTATTTTGAGTTGATGGAAATTAACCTTATGGATACTAGTTTCCTGGGTGAGCCATTGTATATGATTTCATACTTTAAATTTTGGATTATACCATGGCATTAACATGTCATATGCAGGCACACAATTTCATATCTTAGTTGAATGTATGAACTAATTCTACAGAAATTTAGAAGGTTTAGGAAACTTTTCAAGTCCCAAATCTCTCGATCTTGAGAAGCTTGAGTTATATATATCTTGTTCACATGTTTTTTTTGGGATTTTCATACTTCTATTCACTCTTATTCTATTATTATTCATGAATCTATTACACTTATATGGAAGATAAGAATTGCAGTGGTAGTGTTGAGATTTTCTGCCTATATTAACTTATATTTTAACTACATTGGCTTATTTATTGCATGATTTAACATTGTAGTCCGATTCATAATTTTTTGGAATGATGAATTAAAGGATAGTTGTAACATCCCACGTCGTTAAAAGTTCATGCTTCTGTTTATGTTTTAAAATTTAAAATTTAAAATTGGTAAGTTCTCTATTACAATCTTGTGATATTATTTTGAGTTGATGGAAATTAACCTTATGGATACTAGTTTCCTAGGTGAGCCATTGTATATGATTTCATACTTTAAATTTTGGATTATACCATGGCATTAACATGTCGTATGTAGGCACACAATTTCATATCTTAGTTGAATGTATGAACTAATTCTACAGGAATTTAGAAGGTTTAGGAAGCTTTTCAAGTCCCAAATCTCTCGATCTTGAGAAGCTTGAGTTATATATATCTTGTTCACATGTTTTTTTTTGGATTTTCATACTTCCGTTCACTCTTATTCTATTATTATTCATGAATCTATTACCCTTACATGGAAGATAAGAATTGCAGTGGTAGTGTTGAGATTTTCTGCCTATATTAACTTATATTTTAACTACATTGGCTTATTTATTGCATGATTTAACATTGTAGTCCGGTCCATAATTTTTTGGAATGATGAATTAAAGGATAGTTGTAACATCCCACATCGTTCAGGGGAGTGAATCCTGTAAGCCTTATATGTATATTCTCATCTCTGCCTAGCACGAGACCTTTTGGGAGCTTGCTTAACTTCGGGGTTCTTACCAAACTGTCATATCCCGGCCCGGGCTCTCATCACATCCCAGGCTCAACTCCACCGTAGCACGATATTGTCCGCTTTGGGTCCCGACCACGCCCTCACGGTTTTGTTTCTGGGAACTCACACAAGAACTTCCCAGTGGGCCACCCATCTTGAAATTGCTCTTGAGCGAACTCACTTAACTTCGGAGTTCCTACGGAACCCCGAAGCCAGTGAGTTCCCAAAAGGCCTCGTGCTAGGTAAAGATGGAAATATACATATAAGACTTACATGATTCACTCCCCTTGACGATGTGAGATGTTACAATAGTAGTGTGGCTTTTGCATTGAAATTTCTTAACAAATTTGAATATTTTGTTGATGTAGACTTTAAGCGAAGTTGTCTAAATGACTAAATCTTTTTGTTTTATGGTGAAAAGGGATGCCTTGCTTGTTGTAATCACCAAAAGAATGAAATTTTTGTTACCTATTTGCATTTTGTTTAGCAAGCATATAGTGAGTGGTTATTGTTTAGCCAAATTCTCATCAATGCATAGTGATCTCATTTTATTGTGATCTCTGATTAGAAGATTTTGTAAATTTCACTCACCGCTCCAGAACAATAATTTGATAAATTTTCCTAAATCCAATTTTGATGATATTATGTCATGTTATGTTATATAATGAATTCTATACATGGAAAAAATTTCAAAGTCTTTCACAGAAGAAATTGATTTATGGTTAAATTTTAAGTGTGACACTATGTTGCCGGAATTCTGCACCATAGTCTATTTGTGATAATTTGTGACATTATTTTGATATATCTATGTAACTCATAAATTCGTGACCTTTTAGTGTGATATATGTTGAGATGTTTATTTCAAGTCTGGAAATTTTCACGCGCATTGGTTTGAAAATGAATTATTGGTGAATTTTTAATATCGGGACTGTACTGCAGAATTTACACAGTTGCTGCAGTACATTCCATTTCGATTTTATTTTAGCCCACTTTTAAGATTGCAAAAATTATGGAACTTTGGCTGACAGTAAATTAACATGTCTACTTAATTTCTGGAAATTTTGATGCACATTGGAGAAAAATTGAAATTTTTGGTGAATTATTTAGTCTTCAGTATGTACTGCAGAATTTTTGTCGTTTCTGCAGCACTCCCATTTCGAATTTTCGTTTAGTACACTTGTAAAGTCTCAAAAATTATGAAATTTTGGGAATTAACAGATTTGTATGTTTACTTATTGTATGAAAATTTTCATGCATATCGGATGAACAATGAATATTTGGTGAATTTGTAATCTCATGTCTGTACTGAACATTTTCTGCAGTTTCTGTAGCACCTCTCTTTTCGAATTCATTTTTGGCTCGCTTATAAAATTTTAAAAATCATGAAATTTTGCAAAACAGTAGTCATATATGACTAGTTCATACCTAAAAAAAGAATTCATGACAATCTAAAGAGAATTGAGTTTTTAATGAATTTGCAAACTAAAGTGGTAATATTGCTGAATTTGTGGTTCTTGAAAAACTAGTTATGTTATGCAATATTGTTTTCACTAACTTGTGCATATCCAATAGTACCAATTGTTTGACATGATTATTTGCTCTAATATGTCATGGTTTTCAATGCAAATTCTCAATTCTAATGACCTTTATTAGTCAACACTGATTAAATTTTGGTTGAAAAGTGTATTGGTTTATTTTTTTCAAACCAATGTTTGGTTTGGTCATCGATTTTGATTATGATGATCATTGTCTTTTGAGACAAAAATTGGAAAGTGGCATCAGTTTACTAATTGATCTGGTCTTCATCAAATAACTGAATAACCATGTTTCCTCTTTTGAGAACTCTATTGTTCAATGTCAATAACGACATATTTTTGTGTCTGATTAATCTTTTGAGAATCATTGAATATCCAACAAAACGGTTATTTAATACTGTTCTAAAGGATTATTTTGAAAAATCAAAATTCTAATTTATATGGTGAATACTTTTGTCCCGAAGGGAATTTCAGGAAATCATTTACCAACTATAAATTAATATTATAGCAACATAAAGTACTTCTAACATATTTTCATCTGACCAAAGTTGTTGAAGCTATATGTATTTTGTGTATTTTATGTTTTGGCTAGCTATGCAGGTATTTTCTTTGCATGATTAGTTTTTGCCCAAAGGTGTAACAATCATGCAATTTGCAGTTGGTTCGATCCTCCACAACTCTACTACTTCCATGATGAATCTTGCAGAATCGAGAATAAGTAGGTAAATTTGCCGATCTTTTTCCTTAATTTTCTCTGAGTTCTAAATTGGATTAAAATTATTGTTGAAAAATTGATGCTATTGAGATATCTAAGTGTTTATTTTAATCAACTTTGTTTTAGAATTAAAACATAAATTTTGAGTTTGGATTCTATTATTAGGTTTCATTTTAATTGATGACCTAATCTTTAAAACATTTGTGAGTCTTCTCTCATACACTAAAATAAAATAAAACTTGTAGTCATTGCATAAGTTTTTATTTATGTAACTTTTTAATTCTAACCTACTTTAAAACAAAAATTATGTATTTGATCTTTATTGATTCAACTAGCCTATATTTTGTTATATGAAAACCACTTTCTCTAGTGTTTAATCTTGCAATTTTGGGTGTTTGCCCAAGTGGGAGAAATAATGTATTATGGGTTTCACACTCATCAATTTTGCATACTTTTAGTGGTTATAGTTTTGGTAGATAAAACGTGCATTGTCATACTTGTTTATATTTTATATATGCAACTAATCTTGCAGAAAATTCAAGAACGATTAATGAGTATATTCTACTCAAAACTGTTTTGCTTATTAATTCTTGTTTGTTGTTTAAGAAATTAGACTTGTAATTTATATGTTATTGATGGATAATTAATCTGCTCAAAAGTGTTTTCTTATTCAAAACAACTATAAATCAATGTATAGTGAATCATGGAATTGATAAGATTGTATATACTTCATCTGCTCAAAGGTGTTGAAGCTATATACGTTTGCCCTTGTATTTTATATTTTAGCTATGCAATCCTAATATAATTAGTTTTTGTCCAAAGATGATTTTGGAATTATATGTTTTTGATGCAATAAGAAAACATTTAGTTAAAGTTTTCTATTTCTATTTCTGTCAAATCTTGAATAAAGATGTCGAGCTCACAAATTTTATGTTCTAGATCCCATGACTAATAATGTTTTGCTAATGGGAGTATTTGAAAGGTATCTGTTTCTTTTTGTAGATTTTTACAAAGTTTTGTTTTACTCTCTTAATCAATGGGAGTAATAATAATTTATTTATATAATTTTGTCTCTGTTAATCAGTGGGAGTAAGAGAATAACTTATGTTAAAATTTGAAGTGTTAGTGGCTGATACATTAAGAGTAAATTTTGTTTAAATTTTGTTCATAAGTTTTAATAAGAGCTCTTGATTTTGTAAACAATGTGTCATATTTTATTTGTTCCCTTATTATATTCTAAATTTACTAGTGTATCAAGATCTTGTATTCAATTTCTCTACTCATATCATTGAAAGCAAACGAGAAATTGGTTTTTCAATCTATGATTTTTTTTTTTTTTTAATTTCACTATTATATATGGGAGAGAGGTAATTTTGAAACCGGGATGCATGGTAGAAACTAGAAACCCAACACCCTAAATGGACTAGTATCCACATTTAAATGGGACTAATATATAACAAATATATAATTTTTCATGGCATGATATTTTTCTTCTTCTTATAAGTGAGAAGGATCTTAGGTTTGAAACTAGTGCCGGCGAGTAAAAGATCAAACAAATTAACTTTGCCCTTGAAACTCAATTTTAATTCTATTTTGCCACCTGAAACTCAAAACTCAAAAGTCGTCATTTTACTCTATAAAACTCAAAAGTAGCTCCACATTGTCTTAATTATGTTAATTTCGTAATGCGGGGCTAGTTAATTTCTTTTTTTTTTTTTTTCATCTCTACAATAGTAGATTGTTAAGTTTAAGGGAGAAGAGAGAGTCTACATGTCAAATGGAACAAATTTGAAGTTTCAGGGAGGAAAGTAGTGATTTTCAAGTTACAGTGAATTAAAAACAACCTGGATCAATCAAATACTAAATATATTTCAAATAAAGCGGAATTATTAAAAGTGAGTTTCAAGTGGCGTAGCTAAAAATAAGCCTTTGTTATATACAAATTATCTTTCTAGATGCTAATCAACGTAATCAGTGGAAGCAAACTTCAAAAACAGTTTGTATCAATGCAGTTTATTTGTCACAGTAGCATTACAACATGAATCAAGAAACTGCTAGGTTTTCAAATCTCCAGGGCCTGTTAGTAAACAGCTATGGCTTCAACTTCAAGCAACAAGATCTGCCCAAAGGAAGAAGGGTTACATGCTGAAGGGTTCTTCATGCAACGCCAAAGTAGGGAAATTCTTCTCCCAACGAGGGGCTATTCACTTCACCAGAATATTCCAGATTTAGCTGCAAATTAGGCCAACAAATACTACCATTGCAATATTTACTACATCAAGAAAAAAAACTTACCCCATAGATCTGAGGGTCTATATGAAATGTCAATGTTGCGTCTCAGCTACCAAAATTTGTTGCCACTTAGCATTACGGTTTAGTAGTATTCTTCTTCATTTATAACCGAGAAGTTTTAGGTTCGATTATCGTCAAAGACGAATTTAAACCACATTATTGTTAGCTTATTGTAAAACTTAGCTCACCTCCCACTCCGTTAGTGTAGATAATATTGTTTGTTTAAAAAAGCTACCAAAATATGTTCTGACCCATGTAAAAAGAAGCCTAATACGATGAATACAGTTCATAATTCATTAATAGAACTCAGATCAGACTGCAGAGCTCGTGTCCATAGAGAGAAATTTTCAACTTTCAACTTTATGGTGAACCAATTATGGCACGAGACCAAAATTCACCTGACTATCAAATATAGAACTTTAACGGCCTTGAAGTCAGCAAACTAATGACAAATTTAATGCCTAAAATTAAGGGATTTTCGTTAGCAAAATAAATAAATAAACACCCTCAGAAACCCTAATCCATACATAGTTTGAGATCGACATGTCAAAATCGAATAAATCTCTATGACCACGAGAACAACATGCAATGCTCCAGTCTAGATCCCCATCGATTACGACTGATCAGTAGTAATTTTTTAAGAACATTGGAGTTTCATCATAAAACTAATTAAGAAAGTTGGAGTTGCATTATAAAACTAATTGATAATATGAGAAGTAGCCAAATCTCTTATAATCTCAGTCCTTCCTCTCATCAATGTGAGACTCATTCCGAACACACCCCCTCACATGTGGCGAATTTTCAAGCCTAACACGTGAACAACACAACAGGTGACGTGGAGCACGTGTGGCCGTTTGGCTTCACATGTGGGACAACTAGCTCTAATACCATGAAGAAAGTTGGGGTTCCACCATATGGGAAGTAGCTCAACCTCTTATAAGCCCATGCAAGGTCCCTCCTCCCATTAATGTGAGACTTATTTTCAACAATTTCCTAGGTGTTAATTTATATGCAAAAAAATCACGAAAAATTGTAAACACAAATATATAAAACAAACATGATTCAGAGAGGAAGGTGGTGGTGACAGATAGAGAGTAAGCACGCAAAGCTTCAAGCATGAACCCAACATGCAAGAAAATACCATGTGTGCTCACTCTCTTCTGTCACCGCCCTTTACCCTTTAATTATTTGAACCTCCTTCGATATTGCACCAGAGGGAAAGATGCCTCCCAAAACCCTAGCTGTTTAATCCCCAAATACTCTATATATGACATTGGAACATTTATTTGCTTTTTGGGAGAGGGTTTCGAACCCTACATCTAGCTACTCCTATCCATCCCTCTATTCGACCTCGCCGGGAAGGGAACCCCTATCTATCACTCTACTCAACCTCGGTCCCTCACCGTTGAGGGAACCCTAATAGCTTTGCTTTGATATGAGAAATTGCAAGGCCTGTTGGGGCTTTATATAGAAGGAAAAAGAGAGAAAAGAGAGGAGTTGTATCACGTATGGAATAAATGTGCGTTTATCTTCTATTGGTCATCGTCCATTATTTTAAATATTTTAATGCCATTTTAATTCTTAATCACAGATCGAAGAGAACGGAAAAAATGTCATCTAGAACTTTATCGCTTTATATATCTTTTCCCATGATCCCATACATACATTTATTCAGTTACTGTCACCGATGCATCTTGTAATTTTAAATCTTCCGATCCTTTGCTCTTCTTCTTTATTTTGACAGTGATCATCCCTTCCTTTTCTTTCAACGGAATATTTTCACTCACTCACTATCCTCGAGTAATAACGATGCTTACGACATTATTTATTATTGTGGAATTAGTGTAGTCAAACTCGGATTTGAGAGGATTTCAAAAGATTTTAAAAATCTTGTGCACTCAATTAAAAGATTTTAAAGGATTTTAGAATTCATTTAAATCTAGGTGTAGTCAATTAAAAGATTTAGAATCCATTCAAATCTAGTCGTAGTCAATTAAAAGATTTTAAAGGATTTTAGAATCCATCCAAATCTAAATGTATTAAAAAAAAATTAAGATTTTGGATGATTTCAATAAGTTGTGGATTTTATGGGATTTGAAAGCAAAAAGTATATATAACCAAAACTAAAAAAAATCCAACCTCACCCCCTAGGATTTCAAATCCTTCCCCCACAATCCATTCAAATTCTTTAAAATCCATATGAATTTTGTAGGAGTCTTTAATCGATCTTAAATCCTATCAAATCTATCACTTTTAAAATCCTTTAACACTATGTTTGGATGAGGGAAATAAACATAGAATTTTGGTAAAAGTTGGAATTTATAAATTGACAGGCACCAATTCTCTTGTTTGGATTCATAAACATAGAAATTTAGAATTTCCGCGTGGCTTGGAATTTGGGACCTTCAAATCCCAAGTTCAAATTCCATGTAAATAGGTGTCATTTCTCAATTTCTATGATTGACAGTTTAAAAATAACAAATTCTGTATTCAATTCCATTGTTCTTTTTGGTTAACCAAACAAGAAAATTTACAAATTCTAGAAAATAAAATCTCGTCATTTCAATTTCCATCATTTTTAAATTCCTTAATAATTTTAAATTTCTTCACCCAAACATAGTGTAAAATCTTAGTTTGGCTACACCCCCTTAAATTTTAACATATGTTTATAGTGAATAGAAACACATCTTAAAATTTAAACTAATCCAATAGCAATAAATAAGATGGTGAACATTATCACAACTTGAAGTGGTGAGGGAAAATGCACTTTCCTTTCAAGGATGAAGCCCTTTCTCTTTTCCTGCTCTGGCCTTGTCCTCCATAGTAAATAATATAAGGAAAACTAATGAAAATGGCTTGAAAACTTTGAGTTTTAACGGTAAGGACAAAATAAAGGGTAAAGTGAATGGTACCAGAATTGACTTTTTAGTATAAAAATATGGTTTTTCGTTAAAGTGATCAATACAGGAGCTTTTCATTAAAATTCCCAATAATATATTGTATGGATTGGGGTGAATTTTTTATTTTTTTTCATTCAATCATACTATTACCATACGATTTTGTACCTTTTTTTTTTTGCCAAATTGTAGTGGTACGGTAATTGTACCGAAATAATGTTGAATGATGAATCTTGATAACCAAAACCAATATCAACCATATTGTTGTAATGAATATATTTAATTATTTAAATATATATTTTTAAAATTATATAATACTAAGTACTAATTTTTATTTTTAATATATTTCATTTAGTTTGCGACGTTTATTTAACTTCTATTTGATTTGGTTTGCAACCCTTTTATATTTAAACCTTGATGCATGGTTTGACAAACTAAATATAAATGTGTGAAATAATGATGAATGATGGATCTTGGTTGTAAGATAGAATATTTTAAAAATTAAAAATGATAATAAGTTTCATCTTAATATGTTGGCTACGTGCTTAACAAAAACAATGAAGCAAAAAACGTTTGGGGCTAAAAATCAGGTTTGGTTCCCAAAAAAATAGCCCAATATTAAATTGGTACAATACTATTACTATACAATGGCAATCGAATTGTATGGCATACCGAATTTTGAGATAATGAAGATTCAGAATGATAATGTTACTAAATTTTACCATATTAAAAGTTTAGTATGATAATTGATACAAAATTTTTGGTACAGTAACGTTTCGAAACCACCCTTAGTATGGACTTAATTTGGACATGTTATTTTGTTTCCCAACCTAGCTTCAAATATATGCATAAATTTTAAGTTTATTTACAAGAAATTGCATTAATTGTGAGATGATGGCATATATATGTTTTTTCAGAGTCAATAAAGATTAGCACCAATAAATTGCAAGTGATTAATTCTTAGTC
This sequence comes from Pyrus communis, assembly GCF_041283825.1. Classification (NCBI taxonomy): domain Eukaryota; kingdom Viridiplantae; phylum Streptophyta; class Magnoliopsida; order Rosales; family Rosaceae; genus Pyrus; species Pyrus communis. Next base: position 39,948,738 of record NC_142579.1, on the reverse strand, counting down.
GTACTTGTGAATGAGTAATTTATAGCCATCTATAATTGTGAAGGAGTGCCAAAGATGATTGTCCATGCATGTGTGAGTAGTTTTATGTTCACATGCATTCAAATATAGATGATTTCTTGTCAAGTATGGGATGCTATACTTAAAAAAATCCCAAAATGATTGCATGCACCAAGTGTCAAAACAAATCGCCTCATTGATCATACTAATTAACATGATTGCACAACATTATTGGTAAATCTATAATGATGAGTGACATTTGCACAACAATGATTACGCATTAATTGTTATATCATGTTGAGTGTATTCCGTATCAAAATCAAATTCTTGCATTTAGAATGTTTGAAAGATTACAACCACGCAATTCATTTCCAAATAGACTTTAACACTTGCGCAATAATTTAGCAATCTAGCAGAATTAGTTTCGACCACTAGTTTAGATGTAAGATCTGCATAAATTAATTCAACCGATGGCATTTCTCTAATAAGAAACCCAATGAACACATAAGATATTCAAAAGAAGGAAACTTAATTAGGAAATTGAAAAAGTGATCAAGCTGTTACGATCTTTAGTAACTAAAACATGATACTTAAATCATTGTTGTCATTGAAATCACATGCAGATATCAGCATGTATCGATCCCCATTTGCTAGCTAGATTGGCCGACTGGGCACAATGCCTTGAATCTCCATGACACAAACAAAACAGGGGGACACAATATGTATCTGCTAAGTCGAACATGCTAAAGCACCATGCCCTCTTAATCAAATCATAAACTAATTAATTGAAAATCATAATCAAGCTTAAATTAACAAAGCAATGTGGCAGGGTCAGTTTCTTTGGAAAAAGAACAAGAACAAAGAAGAATTGCTTTTGCACAAATTGGCCAATGAGAGGTCAACAGACACATTGTTCCAGACTATACTCCACAAGCCGGCCCAAAAATAAGATACAAAATCGGTAAAGCAGTTTAAAGTATATATGCTTTATAATAATTCATTTTTATTGTTGGAATAATAATTAACTCAAAAAATGCAAAAGAAAGAATATATCACAGGCAATGTCACAAGTCTCTCTCGTCGACCTATCAGTGCAAAAATGCGTGGTTTGTGGGACGTCATGCCTTTGTTACATTCTGTGATGAATTATATAATATGGGGTAATATTAGGGAGATAAAAAATTTTAAATCAAATTTGCAAACTAAATGATGTATTATCAATAAAAAATAAACATGTTAATCAACGCTTAAGTAATAATCTAATCATCAACAATTACAACATTTTATTTGCAAATTTAATTTAAAAAATTTAATTTTTCTAACATTGTCTTATAGTATTTGATTAGATTTGATACTCCACAAAGTAAAATGTGTATTAGCAACTAAAAGTTTTATGCAGCAGCCCATTTATAATTAGAGTCGTGATAATCTAGCAAGTAAAACTAGATTCAAGAGACATTCAACGCTTATTGAAATGTAGTCATTCCCACCTAAGGGTTTTTATAAGGATTTGTGAGAGACAAATTACAACGTACTGTCCGAATTTTTTAATAGTTGAAAGTCGAAACTTTTCATAACCATGAGTTTTGTTTTAGACAAAGCTTTCTTGTTTCTTCTTTTTCAACCTCCTAACAAACTAGATATGTCATCATCTTCGACAGAGTAATAACAAGATTACATTTAACATTTTTCAAGTGGGTTGGGAAACTTTTATTTTCCAATCTGATTTTGAACAAATATTAATCAGTTAATTTTTATGCAAAAAAAAAAAAAGAAAAAGTAAAGCCATGATTTCACTTTTACTCCATGATGGTTTTATGCTTTCTACTACAAATAACCACTAATGCTATCGTTTTATTGAAAAAAAAAAAAAAGAGTAAAGCTCTAATTATATATATAAGGGTAAAGCTACGATTTCCTTGTACTCCATGATGATTTTGTGCTTTCTACGACAAAGAAATGGCCCAACAATAACATCCATTTTATCTGTCACTTAATACTACGGTGTAGTCGTGTTCCTTTATCTTTGATTCTCATCAAAGGTAAGTTTGAACCACGTTATTACTAGCTCATTTTGAGCCTAACGCCACCCCTTCTCCTTAGTGTTGATAATATCATTTATTCATGAAAAAAAAAATCCACTTTATCTACACACTCATGTCCCCATCACTGCATGACATGAGTGTGTAAGGATTGTGAATGTCATCTTTCTCTTATGCTCTTTTAAGACAGGAGTGTGTAGTGATTTTCTTTAGTGCTAATTTAGATTTGTCAATTGACTAAATTTTAATAGATTGAGATTTCTAATCTGATATTCCAATAATCCTATTACAAAATGGGTCTTGATATGTATTAAGATTGATCTGAATTCCATAATAATTTGATTCAACTTATTATAACATGTTTTTTTTTTTTTTCTACACTATTTTGTTAGGTATTACACTTTTGAGTAACCTCATTTGGACTATCGAATTGTCTAATCAATAGTGTAGATAAATTAAAAGGTTGAGAATTGGAGATTAGGAAGTATCAAAGAGTGAACGCTGTTATTATCTTGAATCTATCTTGCAAAAGAATGAATAATTAGATGGAGATCTCAACCATAAAATACAATTTGGATGGTTAAAGTGGAAGAGTGTATTAAGTGTATTATACGAACGGTAAGCCATAAAGCTCAAGAAATCTTTTTATAGGATGACAATAAGACCAACAATGCTTTATGGCTCGGAATGTTGGGCGGTCAAAAAGCAATGAGTGAAAAAATGAGTGTTGTGGAGATGAGAATGCTTAGCTAGTCGTGTGGGCATATGAGAAATGATCTGATTAAGAACGAGGATTCGAGATAAGTAGGAGCGGTCGCAATTGAAGCTAAGATGAGAGAAAATCAATTAAGGTGGTTTGGGCACATGAACTAAAGACCTACGATATTATGGTTAGAAGGTGCAACTATGAGACAGAGCTCATGCCAAAGACTTTGGAAGAGATTTTAAGAAAATATATGGAGTGCTTGAAGCTAATGGAAGACTTGGTACAAAATTGGACGCAATGGTGTTCTAGGATTCATACAGCCAACCTCACTTAGTAGAATAAGGCTTAGTTATTATTATTGTTTGCTAAATTAGGTCCGATAATTAATAATACCCCATTTGATTTAGATTTAATATAAATTTACAAGTCAAATTCTAATTAAGACGGGAACGATATCCAAATTCGACCCATCACAAGTCTATCTACATGTGAATGGATGATGTATTACTATGTAGCTTACCAAGAAGTACCACTGTACCAGTGAATGATGATATGGTAGGGTAGGAAGAAAATATACCCATTATGGAAGTGGGCATGCCTTTTGTATGGCCTAAGACTTATCCTTTTTTGGAGTGGGAAGTGAGGGATGTGCTTACATACATATTGCATACGAATAATGTTAGAGAGATTAAATTAGTTTACTTAAGCGTTGATAAACGTGCTCAGTTTTTATTGACGATATATTATTTAGTTTGTATATTTTATCTACAAATTTAATCTCCTTAGCATTACCATACATACATGTTTCAACAGCCCTAGCTAAGGCAACGTGGCATTAATTGGAATATTTAATGTTATCATTATTGTATAATAAAGCATCTTCTCTTGCCATCGTGGTTTATGAAATTCGGGTCCTTGCTAGAGCTCCTTTGTGAGGATCTCGAAAATCTGTAAATCGTGTATGTTCATTATATATCGTGCGGTCAGAAATTATTTTAAATATTTTTATTTAAAATTAAACACAAATAGTATCTGACAAAAACTAACCGCACAATGTACAATGAACAAACACAATTTACGAATCCCCATAATCCCCACTAAAAGAATCCGAAGAAGATCTTGTTGGTGGTTTATGTGCTATAGTCCATGGTCCATGGAACACATTTTTGGGGTGGGTGGTAAGCCCTAATGGCAGGCGAGAGGCCCCTGGAGCCTTTGGATCAGCACCATGCTTTCATTTTATCCCTTTCCAAAACGGGTGAGGGGCTCATCTCGACCTTTTATCAGGGTGCAGGCCACTGACATGTGGCGTGCTAGGGTTTAGCTATACGAACTGGATCCCTTCCAAATTCCAATAAACGGAGTCCATTAATCAATGAATTCGGATCGTTGAAATTTGATCCAATGACTATAAACAGGGGGTTCCTCTAAAAGTTATAATAATTGTAGTTATTTGATTAAATTTCAACGGTCTAGATTCATTAATTAGTGAGCTTAATTTCCTTGAATCCGGAAGGGATCCGGTTCTGTCGAAGGCCACCAACCAAAATTTATTCTCCAATAAAGCATGATAAGGTCATTTCATATATACAATATAAAATGCGTGAATAAATGAAACATTTTACAAAATAATTTGAATAGCAATAGTATGTTCTGAGTTGAGAATTTAATAAAGCTGATTAAAATAATATGTTTTCATATTTGCACTTAAATTCGACGACTTTTCTTATAATTCAGATAAATTAATTTGAATGTCATTGGTTTCAAATAAAATAGCAACTGCCTAACATTATATGCGCAATTGTGCCTTCTAATGACTTAGTTTAAGTTCTACAAGGGTGCATCTATATGATAATGTTATTAGTGCTTCTGTCCTCGTGCAATCAATTAATTTTTAGTTAGATTGTGTTGGACTATATGAGAATCTTTGTGGTCCAACGTACGTGTCAATAATGTGTGGTTGGGGTGGATTATCAACCATAAGACAACCCAACTTTTGGCTTTATTGGTTGTGTTTGAACATTATCACTTGCTTTTTTAATTTTTTTTGGTGTTGCCGTTTTTGAATTCAAGCTAATTCTGGCCCGACGATGTCCCATCCATTCCAAACAAGTTGAAGAATATATAAACATCTATTCTATGCCCTATCTATCAATCAAGTAAGAGAAATGCTAAAGTTACTATTTCAGAAGTGAAATTCTTTATTAATTCTCAGTCACTTCATAGTTTAACGTTAATTTCTACTGTTACAAAATATTATGTCAAAAACATAAAGTGAGATAATTTTTGTAAAATCTCACTTTTAAGAAGGTCCATTCTTTCAAGCACGAAAATCTAATGCTATATTGAAGACTTATTTATATGTATATACACAAAATGATAATAAAAATGTTCACTTAGTCACTTATCTCATTCATCAAAATTAACAAACGTCACATATGCATCAAACTTTTATCTCGGTTAAAAAAGGTCCAAACTCTTATAAAATAGACCACATGAAAACCCTATTTCCCTCTACAAAAGAGTAGTTTAAATTAGTTAATTTCCTCTCAGTATACACCGCAATATCCTCGATCAGTTCACACCAATGGATTTACCAGTGGAGCTTTCTGCCAATAAGGCAACCATGTGAACAGTGAATTGCATCAGAGAGGCATGTGCATGATCACGTCCTCTCCTACCCCAGCAATATGCAGGCATTGGTCGAGGGAGGCGGCTGGTGGCAGCATTTCCACTTGCTCTTGGTGGTCGTATATATACACTGATCACTGATTGATCACTTATCGGGTCCACAATGGTTATGAACAGCACAGCAGAATTAAAAGCTGCACATATATTTCATTTTTCTTCGTCTTTTAAAAAAAAAAAAAAAAAAAAAAAAAAAACTGCATTTGTCTGTTTTTTGGCAGAATACATCGAGGACTGCGTGTGAGAAGAAGATGATGACATGAAGGCCTTTTCTGAATTTGTTTCTTTGCCGAACTCAAATCATCTTTTTCTTTTAGATAGGAAGACTGGCGATATAAATCAAAGACAGTTTAGATGTTTATGGCACACTGCTACTAGTACAACGGCACCGAGTCTTAGTTTCGATTTATAAGGACGATCGAGAGTTTCATACCTAATTATATTTAGTCCTAGTTTAAGCCCCACGCTCAATAGAATAAAGAATAATAGTATTAGTCAAGATCCATTAAGTGGAATATAATCTTTTTGTCATACACTTACTATCTGTCAACTTGCATCTTACCTCACACACAACAGTAGGCGTGAAATTTTATCAAAATAATCTCAGTGGTATTCAAAGTGGAATCACTTGAATTAGCCAAAATTTTCAATTCTATTATATTATGAGATTCTTGTTTCTACCACACCCCTTAATGTGGAACCACTACATTGTGGACCACACATGTAGCTAGTTTCACATCGATTTTTTATGGACGAAAGCAAAACAAAGCATTAAAAATGGTAATCTAGGCAAGCCAAGGTAAAGATCCAGCTGGCTCAATTGATCAATCAATTCGCTCTAATACTATATAAGTCAAGATTTCATATACTCGGCCATCGTCCCCTACTAACCCTACTGATATTGTCGTTCAATTTGCATCTAATGACCTGCACAACACAACAAGTGAGAGATTTATCACAAAAGGTTTCGATGATCTCAGACGTAAGTGGAACTATTTAATATGAGTCACATTTAGGTTTATCAATTTTTTTTTTTTGTTGTCAGTAGGTTTTCAATTCTTCAATATGTGGTTCTTGTATTGTTCAAACAACTACTAGTCCTATGGTCTAGTAATTATCTTCTTCATCTACAAATGGAAAGTTTCATGTTCGACTCATTTAAACGAGTTTGATACTTAATTATATGATGTTAGTAGTGTACAAGTCCCACATTCGTTTGAATACCGTTGTATCACACAACTGTTAACTAAAAACAAAACAAAAAATAATTGTGGGAGCTTTGGGCCACAAAGAAATAATCAGGAAATCAACCCATTTGCGCTTTTTCTTGCACTTCTCTTTAGCCCAATACTCAACAACTATCAAATTTGAGCCCAATACTCACAAATACGATAGACTTAGTACCACCTCCTTTTAAAGAAAAATGCACGACTTCATACATGGCCACAAAACATTGGATTTGGTGTCCAAGAACTCTCAACTCCCCCGAAAAAGATGAAAAAGATAGAGGGGGTAAGAGTATTCAAATGACGGGGAGTCCAGAGAATGAGTGACATGTCGTAATTGCACTATTTTAAGTCTTTCTAATTATGTAACATACTTGAGTGCAACTACACTCGTTAGATTACAATGTGCTTCTCATGCATCTAAGTCAAAATTTCTTTGGGAAATTTAAATTAATTTAAAGTAGAATAGTGTTTGTATTAAAAAAAAAAAAAGATAAAAATGAAGTTTAAGAAAGAAACTAATAAAGCGAGGATTAGACACGACAACCAACTACGGACAACATCATAATATGCATAATTGGACAACAATAAGCAATGTTCTAAAAGACGCTAGGCTTTAGTCGGGCGGCGGGCTGGGACCTAGCGCCTAAGTGGCTAGGTAGACGTCTAGGCGGATGAGATGGATTTAAGTAAATCTATTGTATTTCGTGTAAATAAGTGTGTGTTTATACTTAAAATACATATATAATTTCATCGTAAACTAGAAAATAGAATGACATATATATATATATTATGAAGTATTGGAACATATGAAAACATAGGGAGCAAACATATAATGTGTGTTTATTTAAGTGTTCAATAAGTCTCTTACAATTTATTGGAAACAATAAAATGCAAAAAGAAAGTTATCAAATTTCTATCTAAGTGAGTTGCAACCTAGACAAGTATGTAGGTGGGTCAGGGTGGGCTGGGTGAGTGCCTAGGCAGTCAAGGCGGTCGTCTCAGCACGTCTATGGCTCTTTCTTGATTTTTAAACGTCTAGGCATTAATCGAAGCGGTGGCCTAGGCGGGGACTTTTAGAACAGTGACAATAACGAAACTACAAGGCCAAACCAGAAAATTAAAAATATTAATACATCGAAGATCCCTCACATAATAATCTTCACGTACAGCTATTTCACCGTCTCTAGTCTTCATCTTCTTCTTTCTGCATTGGCGCGTTCCTCATCTACTCCTCCAAACCAGAATTACACACAAACCCGAGGAGTTTGGGAAAACCTTAATCTTAAATCAATCGCACACCCCCGTCATCAAAACGCATCACTTCGTCCAACTTCCAACTGCTATCATGTTCCCTCTGTTTTTATGTATTTAATTCCTTTTTATAAGCTAATTTAGTCATGCTCTCGCTGAATTTCTCAACCTTTTTGCATATCATTTTTTTATTCGTAGTGGATAGATTGGATGTATATTCATATGTTATTGTTATTGATTTGGGTTTTTCTTTTGCGCCAAAAGACGGAAACTTTTGCAGAAATTGTATGAACTGCTTTACATTGCGGTTTCAGATTAATTAAGGGATCTCATTCTATTGTTGGTATTGAATTTGATTTTTCAAGATTCCCAGGAAAAATAATCATAAGAAATGAAGGTTCCTGTATAAAAAGTTTGATTTGGAGAAAGGATGCAGCTTTCAGTTTTAAGATGATGTGAACACTTAAATGCGATTACTGAATAATTTGAGTGAGATTAAATCTGAAATGTGCGTTACGATTGAAGCGTGATGTCTCGTGGTTGATATTTTCAATTATGGCTGCTGTGGCACCGGAAGGATCCCAATTTGATGCTCGTCAGTATGATGCTAAAAGGAGTGAGTTATAGGCTTCCTTCCCCCCTCTCTCGTACTCTTCTTTGATTCCTATATTCGGTGTTTTCACACGGCACATATTTTGTGTTGCCAATGATAAAGATTTATTCTTGTTTTGTTGAATTGATGGGGCCAGACTTGGAGGTGACTGGCAAGAGTTTTTCACATCGTATGATGAGGTTCATGATAGCTTTGGCGCTATGGGATTGCAGGCGAACCTTCTTCGAGGCATCTATGTATATGGTAAATCAAACAACGCTACATTAGTTTTCTTCGGAAATTAAGAGTTTCCGAGTACGGTACTTTTCAAAACCTGTTGGGAAATTTTTGGCTAGACTTGACTGATCAGGTGATATTAGTTTTTCAGCGTGTTAGGGAGATACAAGTTTATAACTCCATTTTGCATCAATTGAGATTGTCGCTATGTGTGTAATTGTACGAGTATTTTTTTTATATGGAAAATGAAGAGTTGGTCTAATATTTTAGGTTGTGACTTGTAAGATTGTTTACGCGAGAAGTGAATGGTGTTACCTTTGCTTGAAGTAAAATGCTACACCATTTACCACTGCCTCTTCTCTATTTACACACACACATATTCATATGCTTGTTGTTGGTACGTGTATACTACGAATGCAAGTCATCCTTGTAGTAGAATGGAAAGCTCATAGATGGTCCAAACTTTTTCTTAAGGTTTTGAGAACCCCTCTGCAATTCAGCAAGGGGGAATTGTTCCTTTCTGCAAGGGACTTGATGTGATTCAACAGGCACAACTGGAACTGGAAAAACAGCGACACTCTGCTCTGGGACTTTGCAGCAGCTTGATTATGGCTTACTTGATTGCCAGACATTAGTTCTTGCACCCACACGCGAACTTGCTCAACAGATTGAAAAGGTTATGAGAGCACTGGGTGACTATCTAGGTGTCAAGGTTCATGCTTGGGTTGGTGGGACCAGTGTTCGTGAAGATCAACGCATTCTCTCCAGTGGGGTCCATGTCGTTGTTGGCGCTCCTGGTCGTGTATTTGACATGCTACGAAGGCAGTCTCTTCGTCCTGCTTACATTAAGATGTTTGTGTTAGATGAAGCAGATGAAATGCTTTCACGAGGTTTCAAGGATGTGGTCCTTAGTTTCTTTTTCATTTGTATTCTCTGTTTCTTCTGTGTGCCGATACTTCTTGCTACAAAAAATGAGTTTGGTGATTTTTCAATATTAAATTTACGTTTAGTTTGCGTGCTATTTTGGTTAAGTGGTGATTGTACTAACAATCCCATTTCATGTTTTCAGATCTATGACATTTTCCAGCGGCTACCACCGAAAATCCAGGTGGGGGTTTTCTCTGCCACAATGCCACCAGAGGCCCTTGATATCACTAGGAAGTTCTTGAACAAACCTGTAAGGATTTTGGTGAAACGTGACGAGGTATCAAGCAGTTTCATGTCAATGTTGAGAAAGAGGATTGGAAACTGGAGACACTTTGTGATCTTTATCAGACCTTGGCAATTACCCAGAGTGTCATCTTTGTGAACACCAGGCGCAAAGTTGATTGGTTAACAGACAAGACGCGCAGCCGTGATCACACAGTTTCTGCCACCCACGGGGACATGGACCAAAACACAAGAGATATTATCATGAGAGAGTTTCGGTGTGATTCTTCTCGTGTGCTCATAACCACTGATCTCTTGTACTGTGGTATTGACGTCCAGCCGGTCTCCCTTGTGATTAATTACGACCTTCCAACACAAGCGGAGAAACCTCCATCGTATTGGTCGCAGTGGGAGGTTTGGGAGGAAGGGTGTTGCCATCAATTTCGTCACCAAGGACGACGACAGGATGTTGTTTGATATCCAGAAGTTTAATAATGTTATCATTGAGGAGCTGCATGCAAATGTTTCTGATCTGCTCTAAATAAGGTTTTGCATTGGTTTTGGTAAATTGGCTTTGAAATTTCAAAGCCGTATTTATTTTCTTGTAGGTGTAGGGGCGATTCTTTAGCATGGTTTACTTGGAACTGGGGTATTCCCGTTTCAGGTGTGGAAAAAACGACTTGAAAGTTTTTGGTCGAAAGTTTTGTTGCGTGTATGTAAGACGGTTTTGCAGCATTAAACTGTTTTGTCTGGTTCTTGAGATGGAATATTCCGTTGGAGTCATAGAAACTTCTCGACAGATTGATGCAGTTTTGACTTTTGAGATATGTTTGTTTGTGTTGTGAAGGGTGAATAGGAAAGCTGTAACGTAACAGAGACCTTGCCCGACAATGACGAGAGATCTTTATCTGCAACCGGATATATCCTCATGCGTTTACAACGACGAAAATACAGATACTGCTTAAGCAAAATGACCCAAACGCAAAAGGGTTGAACTCGTCAACATAATTAAAGACAAAAGAAGAATAAGGTTCTTTGTTTTTTGGTTGAAGTCATTGTGAAAAAGAAAATTTGGGGATGGATGTGAATTAAAAGGAGGAAAAGAATAAAAGGGAAAAAGTTTTGATGAGGTTCCCTCATAACAAATAATTGTTGACAACTCTTACAACAAATAATGTGGCTATTTGTATAAATGTTTTTAGTGACCACTTTGATGATCGTCTTCCTAGGTGAACTGGGGCCTTGCACTAACAAAATGGTTTACTTCAAACTCATATTACATGAAATATGTGAAAATGGAAAATGGGAATTGAAAGTTTAGGGTCTTAGATACTGTATGTTTACGGATAAATGATGAGTATGATAAGTATTCTAATTTATCCGTATATTACAAACACATGAAATTTTAAATAAAATATGAGCTGTACATTCAAATGTGTAACCGATTATTTGAAGAATCAGGAATGAAATCAAATAAAGAAGGCAACTTGATCCCATACATATTTCTTCCTTCTCTTGCGCATGAATTATTTTATGATTTCATCCATTCTATTATTGTGTGTTTAGCGTTCCTCAAAATTCTGTTTTTGATTAAAAATTAACAACTATTCTATTTGTGTATATTTCCTTGGAAATTACTTCATGTTGAAACATATTCAAATTTGAAATAACTTTTGGATTCATAAAAAGTAGTGTTTTACACATACTCATTTTTACTTTTTACACATTTATGTTAAATTTATTACTTAATTATTTTCAATTCATTCAATCCAACGAGCACAATATATAAATTCATTCGATCAGACGATCACAAATAAGAACAAAATTAGTTTCTTCATAGCATAAAATTGAGTTGTAAGGCACATTTCAAAAAATAAGCCTTTATTCTTTTATGCATAAAATTCATCTTTTTCTTGGTCCACGGATAAAAAATAGAGAGTCTTGATGAAAAATTTTAGGTATTGTTAATTTTTAACGTTAAAGATATTTTTATTCTAAAAAATCTAAAAAGTCACTTGTAGTCCTATTCATTTACAATAATTTTTTATCTTTTTATTAAAAGGGAGTTTTAACAAAAAGTACATGGTACTGTTTACTTTAACAAAAAAACCACATTTTTACACTAAAAAGTAATATTCACTTTACCCTTTATTTTGTTCTTATCATAACTCAAAGTTTTCAAACCTTTTTCATTTATTTTTCTTTATTAAAATTCAAAATTTTCAAAATTTTTCCATTAATTTTTCTTAAAAATAATATTAACAAACATTGTCGTGGACAGACAACATGATTCCCCGCGAAACACGCCATCTGGAATCACTCATAAGGTCAGCTTTTACCCAATAAAAAAGTTTGAAAAAAATGAAATCCAAACAAAACATCTCTCTGTAGTCTTTTCCTCTTACTTTTCTTCTTCCTCTGCCACAATTCCAAACCCATCAAACGGTTGGAAAGCTCCATCTACCACCATGGAAGAAGACTACAGCAGATCAAGGTCTTCGTACGGCGGCGGCGGAGGGAATAATATGCAGGTGGGAAACTACTATGGACGCCCAACGAGGCCGCCACCCACCACTTCCTCCTATGAGCTGAGGAGCTACAGTACTTCATATGCACAAACCCAGATGGCTAATCATAATTATAACTACAATAACAGGGAGATTAAACTGAAAAAAGGGAAAAGCATTTCTGGGTCGTCTTCCAGTTGGGGGATCCTGGCTGATCCGGAGTTGCAGAGGAAGAAGAGGGTTGCGAGCTACAAGATGTATTCTGTGGAGGGGAAGATGAAGGGCTCGTTCAGGAAAAGCTTCAGGTGGCTTAAAGATAAGTACACCCAAGTGCTTTATGGCTGGTGGTGATTAAAAGTGATTAATAAGTGCTTTTTGGTGGGTAATATTTAGCTTTTGTTCTATTTCTAAGTCTTGAATTGAGTTTATGGTTGTGATCATATAAAAAGAAAAAATCATGATTTGGGTTTGGTGCAAGTTAATATACTGAACTGAATCGTAAATTGGATGGTCTTGTTTCTGGTTTTGAATCAATTTGTCACCTTTTATAAATATCCGTATTGTTCTCGTTAAAAGTTATACGCTTTGGACTACTTGTTTGGAGATATTGATATTTCTCACCTTCAAATTGGTTCAGGAGTTTGATTCTCTGTTCTGGTGTGAGGTTTTATGTACCATGTAAATCTGGATGTTCTAATTTTTTCCCTTACCTTTCATATTTAGCCTTTTTGTTGTGTGCTTTACTTTGCGACCTGCAATCTGATAGGTGCTAAAAAATCATTGTTCACTTTCTTGACCAGTGTCGAAAAACGCTTTTTGATAGGGAAAAACGCTTTTGATTTTATTTGGCAGAAAACTTAGAAGTGCTTATGTCTCACATAGTTTGTTAATAATCACAAGTACTTTTAGTATAAGCACTTGTTAGCAGAAGTGTTTTATAGAGAAGCAACTCCAAGGGGCTCTAAGTGTCATCCATGGCTGTTTCAGTGTTTCTAGAGAAAGACGTGACTGCCACGTGAGTGTAATATGAATATGAGGTTATATCTCCGGTTGTATGCAAGATTCTCACCGATATCTATTGCGAATGATTTTTAGCCATTGAGTTGGTTGACTCCTTACAAGACCAAGTATTTTTGTGGTTGAGATCATTTTAGGTGCAAGACCAACCTATGAGGTTTTGGCCTTGGAATTTCTGACAACCCATGTGCATAATGCCATTGCAACTGTTTCCATGATCTCCATTTTCTCTGCGAAAGACTTGTAGCCCGAGTAGTTAAGAATATCATTACACTCGAAATCTCGTGTTTGATTTCTCGTCGCCGGCTTGAATTGATGAAAAGATAAATCATCTCCCTCAATTATATTCAGTGTTTCCTGTTTTTATCTTTTGGAAATGGCTAATACTCCTGCAATTGGAACAACTAGACCATCGGCTGGCATTTATGTACAATGATTCAGTGTGTTGGAGCACCATAGGTTGAAGAAGAAATAATCTAAACTCCGTGGTAGGGCTCCATGAAAATCTTTCAGAAGCGCAAATTTGTTTTGCGGGATTAGATACAGCTCATCGATCCACAAAACAGGATCAAATCGATAGTGTGTGCCGGTCGATCAGCTGGTCTCTGATCACGCAGAACGGGATTCGACGCCTGAATGGCTGAATGCGCCTGTTTTGAACTTGGAACCAAGAGAATGTAATACTTTCACTTGAACAAATCTCAGAGACCCTGACCGTATTTTGCTCCTAATTTTCAATGCCACCCCAAGGAAAAGAAATATTACTATTCATTAGGAACTGTCTAATAAGGTTTTGGAATCAGTTGACTAAATTACTTTGCGTGGGATGCAAGTGCTTTTAGCTAAATATTAATAGGACAGCATAGCGTCTCCTTGCTAAGTCAGAGTACTCAAAATTCCCAGTCAAATTGTCTCAATCATTTGCAGTGCCTGAATATCTCAACATCCGGAAAAGCCAACACTACGGCACAACGGGAAGCGAATTAGCGCCGGTACTTGAAAGCGAAGGAGAGGCAATTTTTTGTATGAAAAATCGGAATCAGGACTCAAAAGAGTTAAAAGCCAGAATTAAAGAGGCTCAGAAGCTGAAGGAAGAGATTGGTCGAGATACAACTGAGCTGAATATAGCTTTAACGAAAAAGACTACGTGTGCAGTCTGCATGAAGTTATTTGACTGCATTTCCTAATTCAATCATCAAATACGATAACGAATTAAGTATGTGATATTTTATTGAAATTTATGTATTAACAGTGTGATAGGAATCGGTTGAAAGAACCAAATAACCATGAATGGAGACTCGAATTCAGTTTGGCCATGGAGAGGGAGGAAATGAATATACTGCACTGTTTCTGCTTCGTTTTGCAAACAAAGTTCATCAAGGAAAACCAATGAAGCCCTTCTTGCCGCGAGAAGAGATCTCTAAACATGTAAGAGTTCTACTTATTAGGTACCAGCGTCAGTATGTAAATGTTTCTTGATTATATAGCCTTTTGAGTTTGTTGGAAATGTGATCATGGATTCTGCAGAAAAAGAATTTCCGGATGGTACATGAAACAAACAGTTTGGCGGAGGAAAAGCAGCTTTTGAAAGAGATTGATGAGAGACCGTAGGAGGTTGTTGGTTCATTTCCACCTTTGGAAAAAATTGTTATCTTCCGCCTTATTTAGATGTAAGATTAAACAAGAAGTTTTAAGTTCTCTTAGAGTTACTCAACTATATGAAGCGTTCTTACCAGTAATAACTTAGTAAATATTCAGCTGAGATAATGAATGTGTTCTTATCGGTAAGAAGTTGTGTAAATATTCAACTCAGATATTGACCGTCTTCTTATATTCAACTCAGATATTGAACGTCTTCTTACCGGTAAGAAGTTGTGCAAATAAAAATTCATGTCATGACTTGTCTTGACACGCTAACCCTCGTATCGTGGCACGCCAAAGCATCGTTTTTGGCATACAATGACATGTCATGGCATGCATTTTGCCAACATTGCGCACTTGGCGTGGCTTGCCTTGACACGGTAACTCTCGTATCGGGGCACGCCAAAACATCACTGTTGGCCACAACATGACAAGCATAGTGAATTGTCGTATGAATGCATGTCAAGACACGCCATGCATTCTCTCTATAAACCCTAATGCTCTGCTTGGTTTCTCAGAAAATTTAGGAAATTGAAACTAAGAATTTGGAGAGGAGAGAAAGAGAGGCTTACATACGTGATCGGCGAGTGACGGAGCCCGTTTATTGGAGAGAATTTGGAGGAGAATTTCGAAAGCCAACAACGTCATTATTTCATGGCTTGTCTTGATACGATAACCCTCACATCGTGGCATGCCAGAACAAGCTGACATTCAATCAACTGATTCTACTTCTGGAATGAAGCAGCTGAGTGTCAATCCTTGCAAACACCATCAAGTCTGAAAGATGTGCAAAAATAATTTGTACGATTGTGGCACGCCAACATTTTGCCAACACTTTGCCACCTATTTTGAAATAACTTAGATGTCGACAATGCATGTTGTGTCAATTGAGACACTTTACCTACTATTTCAGAATATTTTAGATGTCAGCAATGCATGTCATGGCATCCTAATCCCATAATATTCCCATCACATGCCAAGTGCACAAAATGTCAGCAAAATGTATGCCATGACATGTCATCATATGCCAACAATGATGTTTTGGTGTGCCACAATGCAATGGTTAGTGTGTGAAAGTGTGAGAAAAATGCATGTCATAACAAGTCTCGCGAGTTGTCGGCAGAATGCATGACATGACATGTCTTGACACGCTAACCCTAACACTCGCATTGTGGCACACCAACATTTTGCCAACACTTTGCCTACTATTTCGGAGTAATTTAGATGTCGGCAATGCATGTCATGGCATCCTAATCTCATAAATGCATGTCATGACATTCTCATCGCATGCCAAGCACACAAAACGTCGGCAAAGTGTATGCCATGACATGTCATCGCATGCCAACATAGATATTTTGGTGTGCCACAATGCTAGAATTAGAGTGTCAAAGTGTTAGAAAAATGCATGTCAAGCTTGTCTCAACATGCCAAAACATGCTAACATTTGATCAACCGACTCTACTTCTGGATTAAAGCAGTTGAGTGCCAATCCTTGTAGACACCATCAAATTTGAAAGATGTACAAAAATAATTTGTACAAATGTGGCACACAAGCGTTTTGCCAACACTTTACCTACTATTTCGGAATAACTTAGATGTCGGCAATGCTTGTCGTGTCAATTGAGACATCAAAGGTAATGGGATGATGAAGCCATTGCTGATTAGGCTAATGCAAATGCTATTGCCAATTCCAAGGGAACGATTTGGGATTCTTTGAGTTCGAAAAAAGAGTTACAAGAACAAGTCAATGTAACATATAAACATAATTCTAACTCATGAAACAGAGTAAAGTTAAAACTTTGAAATTTGTTTCCTACTGACTTTCTGATTTAATTTCTTTACACAATATTGCAGGTAAGCGGCAAGAAGGTTGATGAAGTAACGAATTCACTATTGGCGGTGCGGCCAAAAGTTAAGAAAGTTGAGAAAGAATTGAAGGCCATTGAAAGAGATATAGAATGCTTGAAGAAGAAATTGACACTGATGGATCAAAGGAAAGATGAGGCGTATAGTACTTTAAAGATTCTCTGTTTAATTAAGAAAATGCAGCAGAGACCAATGCCTGCCTTCTGGAACCAACAAAACAACAGAGAGATCAGCAGAGGTAACACTTACACGAATCCGTTACAATTTTATTTTCGCCTCATACGCATTATTATTCAATTACGTTGTTTTTGTTTGATTATACTCTGATGATCAGAAATAAAGAAATGTGTGTGAAAATCAGCTCCTTACTTTAAAGCTAATAATAATGAGGAGTTCAAACTTGAGATTTCATTCACTAGTTGGAATAGAAAAACATTACATTCCGTTCAAATTTACTTTACATTAATGTGTCAATTCCTTTATAATTTGTTACTTGCGCTATATAACCAAAGGTCTAACATGTTTTGAATTCGACTTGCAACATTAAGCTAAAAAATTTATATGTAAACGTAACGAATCGAATGCGGAACCTCAAGTGGCTACAAGCACTTTACGAATTAAGTAGAATATTTGAGACTTTCATAAAACAGCACCTAATTGTAGGCACTTTCTTGCCATAGCATGGTCTTGTTGAGATTGAACCTCTGGTATGGTATTAGGTGGTGTTACTTGGGACAAAATTGTCAACCTGAACTAATCACAACAATATAATGTCATTGTCAGCAACAAGAGTTTGGTTTTTGACACTTAACGAACCATGAACAAGTCACAAACTTCAATTCTCCAGTTTCTCATTTGTTAATTTTTCTCACCTTACAGTGATTTTCTTTACAGTAATTTTTTATTCACGGGATTTCTTTGACATCGCGATATTTTATTATGAACTATTCTAATTTATGATGAGAAATTCGAATTCGGCTGCAAAGGTGCTATCATATCTTGATCAACTGACGTAAAACACTAACATCATGCATTAAGTAAACTATTTATACATTCAAGGGATTCGTTCAACATCGAACGATCTTTGACGAAAAAACTTATTTGAGACTTGGCCCGAGAATTGAAGTTAATAAAAAATTCAATAATAATGTTTATTTAGTAATGTGTATGAATCATCATGGGATGGTCCGATGGTTGTGGACAAATTATATGTCCGCATTCCACACAACACGTCTGGATTCAATCCCTGACGCTATGAATTGCACGATGATGGCCTCCAACCTTGTGAAGGGTGTACTGCAGTGACTTCTGTCTCCTTTTTATAATTTAAAAATAATAATAATAATGTGTGCGAGATGCAAATAATGTGTGCATATCATTTTCCTTAAAAAAACAAAAAAGGAAGTGTTTAACTTGGGGCTTGGGTTTCCTTCATACGACATGTAGCTTTATGTTCACTACTGAAATTAAGAATATACCGGAATAATAGGGTCGCAGACTCACAAATGCAAATATTTAACCCTAAATTGAATTTTAAGAAGAGATAGTTAGATAAATTTAATCTCCCTCTTTCAACGCGCATGTTCTGTAATTAAATTCTTAATTCTTTAATCCCTCGACGTTTGCCAGAACGGTTTTGCTGTTATGTCCCGAACAAATCATCTTTTTAAATCTAAACCCAAAACCAAAACAGTAACGCAAAACCAAAACCAAAGATTCAATTTTTACTGTTTTTAGAGAGAGAGTTTTTGAGAGAGAAAGGGAGAGAGGGATGTGGGAGTCGATCTTCCTAACGCTGGCGGCGACGGCCGGAAACAACATCGGCAAAATTCTCCAGAAGAAGGGCACCGTCATTCTTCCTCCTCTCTCTTTCAAGCTCAAGGTAGGTACTCCCTCATATCTTTTTGGTTTGCCCATTTTGCCCTTTTTGATTTTGTGATTGCTGTTCGAATCCCAATTTGTAATTTTGGATTTGGATTCCGGTATTTCGTTTCCAACTGGGAATTGGGTTTCGTATCAAATTCCCAAATTTTCAGGATTTACAACAAAATTTCAAATTTTTGAATGTTGTACATGTTTGCAGGTGATCAGGGCGTATGCTTTGAACAAAGCATGGCTGATAGGATTTCTGATGGATATATTCGGAGCTTTGTTAATGTTGAGAGCATTGTCTTTAGCTCCTGTAAGTGCTTCAACTCCGAAGCGAGGATTTTTCATTGTTTATTGTTTCGATTTTTGGGGTATTGTTTTTTTTCTGCAATTTGTTACGTATTTGGTGATTGGAATTTAATGTTGTGCTACATTTTGGTTAATGTTGGATGATGTATGTTTCAGGTATCTGTCATACAACCGGTCTCCGGGTGTGGACTTGCGATTCTTTCAATCTTTTCCCATTTTTATCTGAAGGAAATGATGAATGCTGTTGACTGGATGGGGATTACATTAGCAGGCATTGGCACTATAGGTAATGTAAGTTCTTCACAATGCTTGAAAATTCAATTGTCTTCGCTGGGAACTGTTGCATTACTTTTGATTGTGTGTTTTGTTTTAAGAATAATTTGTGTGAGATTTTGTATTTGCAGGGGTTGGTGCTGGAGGTGAGGAGCAAAAGGCTTCCACAATATCGGTGTTTCATCTACCATGGTTGGCAATTGTAGTCGCCTTCTTGTTTGTAGGTACCTTATACCGTGCACCATCTGATGTTTATAGTTGGACACTTGGGTTTATGCAGTGTAATGATTCTAACCCCTGCAAGACCTCTTTACATAGGTCCTCCTTAATGGGTGGCTACGCATCTACAGACGTCAACGCAAAGAACAGGAGTTGGTAATCTGATTACTTCTTTTCATCTATCTTTAGTGTTTGAGTATGGTGCCCACTACCAGTTCACTGATACCTGCTCATGGTACAGATGGAATATGAAGTTGTTGAAGAAATTATATATGGCTTGGAATCTGGCATTTTGTTCGGGTATGATTCTGTCCAGCATGTTTCTTATATCGATTCACATAGATTCATCTCTCTCATCTTTCAGTTCTAGGAGGGAAATTATTAAAAAGCATATAATGAGTTATAGTGTGCATGCTAGTAGATGTCAATGATGTGTTGAGCATGTCAGTTGTGTGTACTTTATGTTACAAACGATAGAAAATTTTAAGTCTTGTTGATTTAAATCATGAAGCTGCTGTTGTTGTCAAGCCATGTTTAAAATTATAATGCAATTATCACACATCTTATTGCAGGATGGCATCTGTGATATCAAAGATGGGATTTGTGTTCTTGGAGCAGGGTTTCCACAGCATGCTGGTCCCGATATGTGTGATAATCAGCATATGTTGTAGTGGTACAGGGTTTTATTACCAGGTATGTTAAGCACTTTACCAAGTTCCTAGTTTCATATCCATGTGCTCACGTAAATTGAATGTCGGTCCCATGAAATAAATTTGTAGTTTCATAAGTTGGTTATTGTCGTTGTTAGTGAGTTATTTCTTTTGACAGACTTGGGGCTTAAAGCATGGGAGGGCAATAGTAGTGTCTACATGTGCTGCTGTGGCATCAATTGTGACTGGTGTACTAGCTGGAATGCTTGCCTTGGGTGAAAGATTGCCTTCAGCACCAACAGCTCGTCTTTCACTGATGCTTGGATGGTAAATTATGATAACTTTACTGACTATTTTTTTTTTCTCGACTTGTTTTTATTAAAAACTTCCTAAACGTATGGTGTATGCGGTATGATTCATCAGCTACCATGCTTCGTTTAGGAAACCTGATAGCACTAACGTGAGATGAAAACGCATTTAGGAAACCTGACTATCACTTCTCGAGACTTCTCTTTTTTGTTTTGATTGCATCCCTATACAGTTTTCAAAGTTATTGTATTGTTCTCCTCATTCTCATTCTCAAATTGCAAAAACTCTGTTCTCATTGTTTGAAGTGCTCAAATAAGGATTTTTGCTGTGAAGTTTACTCCAAATTATTTTCTACCACAGGTTACTCATAATTATTGGTGTGATTTTACTCGTGAGCTCAACACGACTGATGCGACGCCTTCCTCGACCATTACGACAACTTTTACAGAGTGGTGTTGATCAGAGGAAATCCGGGTCTATCCGTGTTAGGGATGGAAGCCCGAGCACTGTTATTCAGGCAGCAACTCTGCATCATTTGATACCAACTGCTTCAAAAGAGAAGGCTTGATGTGATCACATCGGAGAGGTTGTATATGCAAAAAATATCTCATACCGGTGGACTTGCAAGTTACGGGAAGCAACTCCCTTTGGTTTAGGTAAAGCTGGTGTATAACAGGGTATGCTTACTGTATCAGAGGGCATGAGTTTTTGACATCATTCCTCTCAGGAAAAAACTTTACACCGTATTTTCTGAACATTTGATGTCTGTAACTTTATTATTCGATTTGGTAGTCGTACATCTCATTGTTTATTACTCGTTCGTTTTCACGAAAATGGTGTACCTCAAATAGCACCCAAATCTTGTCGATGTTTGTCCCCGATTCGGGCAATTTGCTACATTATTTGAGAGCTCTCCCTCTTCTTTTTGTTTCTGTAAGAACATTATTGTGATATTTCCTGTAGTACAGGCAATCAAAATGATGATGATAAGGACAATAATGCCAAAAACAAGACATGAAAACTAAGCAGAGAGAAATAGTTGCCGTGGGACCCAAGTAAATAGATAGTTGCCTCTGCATTCACTTCGTGGGACGACCCCCTACCCCCATTTCACACCAACACACACCCATTCTCTAGGGTTTAGGCCTTTCTTGTTATTCATGACATAACACTACCATCTCTTGAGGTCCACCATTACTTGGGACTTGAGCAATCAACCACTATTGATGAGAATGCATTATAAATAAACAAAAAAAAACCAACACAACTAGGATGGGACACAGTGTGTGCTCTGCTAGGGCATCAAGTGTCATGTCACCCACTAGTTGTGGTTGCCCTACTTTCCTATTTGTAGGAAAACTAATCACATACAGACTTGCATGCGGGATGTTACTGTGCAGTATTTTAGATCGATAATACATCATCTTCTCACTCTCTCTTTCCGTCTAACTCTCTTTATTTCTGGTATTTGGATTAAATAAATAAAAAAAGAATCACAAGAAAAAAAATAAACAACAGTGTGCATAAGGAGAAAATGAGTGTACAAAAGTCATTTTCCTATTGTTAATTTTATCCCATAATGTGACGTTTTTAGCTTAAGATACTATCACAATAACGTCTTAATGCGTTGAAGATGTAGATAAGTCGTTCTCCCTCAGTTGGCTATTTCCTAACATTGCATGTGAGTTGTAGTTTGGCACTTCTATACATGCAAATGCCAACCTTTACCCAAAAAGTTAAAAACATGAAAGGGATCTTCTAGAGTATTTAAGTGACATAGCATATGGTTTTGCCTCCATGATTGTACTACTCTGTTTTTATTCTCTACAGGGCAGAGTTCAGTAACCAAAATAGCCAAACACAGGGAAGAGAGAGAGAGAGAGAGAGAAGGGGCCCGAAGGAATGGATTCCTCTCTCCCAAAAGCAGTTAATAATTTTAAAGTACAATTATTTTCTGTCAAGACGATATATGTTCTAAAGTACTATGATTTACGGGAAAAAAATTATAACATAGATGGAAGGGAGCAGACACATTTTTCCCGCATCTTCGAAATTGACAAGACAGTAACTCCGGGAGACTTTCAGTGTTCAAATTATGACTTGTAGACCAATTAATTCTAGCAAGAGCCACTTTGTGGGACCTCGCAGAATTAATGACTTAAGACAGAAGCTATGATTCTCAACTTAACTATCATTTCATATCATTAATAGAAATTTTTGTATTAATTATTGCTCCTAATGGGAGAACGCAAGCTACAGAATAGAAGTTTTAGGATGCCTAAGTTCTGCACTATTTAGAACTGTAAATAATTTCCTTCCATTTCAATCGACCAAGAACAAAAGTATGCAACGAAAGACTGGATGAATTCACTTGAAATCGAACTACCACTACGAAAAAGTACATGGAATGGAGATGTCCATGGCCTCATAGAAATGATTTCTTCCACACAACTCAAGTATTGATGAATCACAGCAGGAATTAATCTAGGTGAAAGAATTATCGTCGATAACAGTTGCACCTTGCGCTTTCATGGCTCCGAGTTTACCAAGTTGTTCCATTTGCCAGCTTTCATGAGAAGCAATATGTTCATGGGAAGGAGTGTATTGCTGCCAAAGTAAACATTGAAGATTTATTAAGTCTTCTGCTTTGTTTTGGAACTCAGAAACATATCTTCCATGAAGAAACGAGTAAGCTCACTCATCGACAGGGAAGAAAAGTCACGTTATAACTATACCTCCATCTTCTCAACAAGTTCTTTGGCTGTTGGAGCAGAGAGAATTATATGCCGAGCACCTGTCTTGATGAATCCTTCTTCGACACCATTGTCAAATAGCGCAAGCAAGGCATTATAGTACCCATCTACATTAAGCAAACCAACCTGTATGGAGTAATATTCAAGTTTCAAATTTAATTAGTAGGAAGCTGATCATAACATTTTCAATAACGGAAACTGATGCATTACCGGCTTCCTATGAATCCCAAGTTGCGCCCATGTTATTATCTCCAACAGCTCTTCCATAGTTCCGTATCCTCCTAAAACCAAAATTAACAATGTACTAAGCATAAGAACTGTAATTTATAAAGTTTTTAGTGAGAATTTGAAATGTAATTACCAGGAAGAGCAATGAAGGCATCAGCCTCTTGAGCCATCAAAGCTTTGCGTTCATGCATGTCTGTAACTGTTCTTACTTCTCCAACGGATGGACCAGATATCTGTCAAAGTTATCCATAAAAGTCTACCACATAACCATTTGAACTCATCTTTTAAAACAGAGAACTAAAACTGAGATAATAAAAGACCACGAGCAAATTTCTTTCCTGGATCCACTAAGAATGTGCACGATGACCCATTTAAAATGCGAAAACATCACATTAACTATTTTTCAAGAATTAAGGGGAAAAAACAGCATGAAATCAATCATGAATGGTCGTATTTACAAATGACGAGAGAAGGCGAGGATGAGATCAGTATATGGATATATACAGATACCTCAAGAGGCATGAGAGCTTTCGGAATGACCCTGCAAGTAAAAAGCAGGTTAGATTTTACTTAAGTGACATTTTTTTGTTCAACAAAGGCATTGTTTGCATTGATATTATGATGTAAAAGACCAAATCATACTATAATTCAAAGAAAAAGTTTCGTTTATATATACCCAAGAACATGGCAACCTCCATCATACACCGTCTGCGATATCAAACCCATCAACCCGACACTTCCCCCGCCATACACCAAATCTATCTTCCTTTTCACCTGCAATATCCACCAACAAAGTAAACAAGTAATTCCCAAATCATCCTTTAGGGGAAAATAAAGCATTGTAAACAAAAGCGTATAAATTCCTTATTCAATGTATCTGCATAAGGATATACACTGTGCAAAAGTGCTTAATATTCCTGACCAGAAATCACAGAACAAGAGTAGTCCCAGTGGTGAATCGCCTATTAGCAAACAGAGCAAACCAGGTTCGAGGAGAAAAAACTTCCACGAAACATACCCCAATACCCCAACCCATCCTCTCTCTTCCCCATCAGAAGAGAGATATAGAGAGAAAGGGGTATCGAACAACACATGATGGGTAAGTTTTTCTCCGTTTGGAGACGTTACGTAGCCATTTGACAACTCTAAAATACAAGAACCCAAAACAATCCCATTACCAAAAAAAAAAACACAAAAACCCATCAAAATACAACTCAAGGTGGATTCAAACTCATCAAAGATTACATCTTTAAACCAAAAAACCAGCACTCAAACAACAATAAACACGATCAAATAAAGATAAGCAAAGAGAGTGTAAAAATAGAACAAAAGCAGTCATACCAGTTCATTGCCCAACTCCAGAGTAGCGTCACTGAACACTTTCCTGCGGCCAGAGTTGCTTCCACAGAACACACAAATCCTCCTGAACTTGCTGCGTTTGCTCTCTTCCATTCACAAAGTCTGCAACTTTTTTATACTTTTTGTGGTCAATTCAGCATCACTTGTGAAAAAAAGAACTGAACCCAAGAAAAACCAAGACAAATGGGTAAGTTTTATGTAGATTATATGTTATTTTAACGGCAAAAGCACAGAATTTTATGCGGAATCGATGGAGGACGAGAGAAAGAGCATACGAGATGGGCTCTTTCAAAGGACAAATGGGTTGACCCTAATATTGGTATAAAATCAATCAAATTCTAGAACTTGATGGCTTTTATATGTCCGGTGAGTGTAGCAAGGAAGAGAAGACCCACATGCTCCATTTCCTTCCTAATCCGACTGTTTTTTTTTTTTTCCGAGAATTATTTGCATGGAATGAATTTATTATTATCAAGTAACAATTGATAATAATAAAATAATTACATGGAGAAAAGTGCCTCGAATTCGGGTGAGGAGGGCTACAACGATGCTTGATCTCTAATGCAGCACTAGTCGTCCTCAACTCATGTTATTATCTTAACAAACCTAAATGTTAATTGACAGTAAAGTCATCCTGCTTAAATTGCTTTCATATTTCTGGCTTAATTAAAAAATTTAACAAAAAATGAAATAATCTCATAAGTAGAAAATTATCATAGTAGATAGAGGTTTTTTTTTTTTTTTTTTTTTAGTCTCGAATTCAAACCATCTACGTCACTTTTGTGAGTAGTTTAGTGTAGAAGAGTTGAATTTAAAATAAAAAAAAGAAATAAAATCTTTGTTTTTGTCTGTCAAATCAAATAAAATAATTAGAATTAATATTGGTGAAGATTTGGGAAGGCAGATTAGTCCAGGCTCATTGTTAATTAATATTAATACTCCCACTATTGGTGGCCTTTTTGGTTGAACAATGATTGTTTATTTTTTCCCAAACTAAATGATTGTTTATTGAATTAAATCCTTTTTTTAATGGAGATCGATTTGACAATGTGTTTTGTGTTCGTTGCATACCAATAACTTTGTACGACGCGAAATAACATGTAATCATAACAATGTATAAACTTGTTCTTTGGTTTAAATTTTTATTATTCAAATATCATAATTAGAATCTCTTATTTTATTTATCATTTAAATATCATATATACAAAAAAAAACTATAATTTTCCAAAAATAATGGTTGACTTGGCTCGTTTAAATAATAATCTTTACGTATTTGAAAATAAAAATTTCACATATAAAAAAATAATTCATTACAGTCGCAAAAACAAAATTGCACACGTAAGTTCCGTCTGACCGTCCATACTCCATGCAATAATGGTGGCACAGATGCACCATTTCCGATTTGTCTTTTGCTTTGTTATGGATGAATGTATGTCGACAACGGACATGAATTACAAGTCAAAAGCAGCACAATCAATTTATTTCAGTCGATTGGCTACCTTCCTTCGATTTCGTGCTTTGAGCCATATTAAAATGGGTTCGGCCTTTTCTCTATAGGATTAACTCAGGTGGCGACCGGAACGTAAAAACAGAATAAAATCATAATTTTTATTTATGTTGTTTAAATTTGAACGGATTGTGAGGAAGATGAAAATGTGTAAATTTGTATTTTCTACAATTACGTTAGACTTACGGCTGTTTGAAAAGTATAATCTTAGCATTTCCGAACACGGAAGTGAACATTTCCCGTCCTCCCCCCTAAAAGTCCCTTCGTGATGTTTGTGTAGCTAGGGCTTGAGGATAATTACATCTTATGAACATTAATTAGTTGACTCTATCCCAAGTTGTCTCTATGATATTTTTAGGATTAAACCTTAACCAACCTTTCCTCTCAATTTCCTAAACTCAAGCATTTTGTTTCGCATCCTTCGAACGACTTCCTTCCGAAAACTCCATTGTTGTTTTCTTAGGAAAGAAACATCAAAACCAAATAACATTGTGGGGAAAAAGGGAACCCCTTTCGAGTTCAAGCCAAAAGGGGCCTAAAAGAAGAAGAAAAAACCACAGAAAACCATGGAAACAAGTTAACATCTTGCAAATTTGCAATCTTGTTTCCCAATAGTGTTTTTGATGTGAGTCCTCCTCATGGGAAGAATAATTCCCACGGATGAGACGAATCTGCTAATCCATCCGTTGCTATCTTTGTCTTTCTTTGCCGCTGCCATGGCCGCCACCATTGCCATAATCACGTCTCTTTGTAGTTTTCGGAGAAAATCTTCTTCGTCCTCTTCTGAGTCCCCTGCTCACAAGGAAGCAGAGGAATCCGATGTTGGCAAGGCGCAAACATCGGAAGCAGCATTGGGGGAAACAGGGAACAAAACATCTCAACAAGACACGGAAACAGATGGAGGAAATGATGATTCGAGAATGAGTAAAGAGCTGCCCTTGCCTCCAAGGATGAAGAACTCGGGACAGCTTTATTCCGGCAACCTTGACACGAAAACTCAGATGAAAAAGTCCGCTTCCGAGCGAAGGCTACTGTCGAATTTGAGCCTTAAATTGCCGCGAAGCCTGTCGATGGCACGAAAAGACAAGGTTAAGGAAGAGTACAACAAGCGAAAGAACGGAAAGTTGAAGCCGGAAGACTCGGTCTGGATGAAGACGATCATACTAGGTGAGAAATGTAAAGTGCCTGATGAGGATGAAGCTGTGATTTATGATGCCAAGGGGAGGAGGATTCCGGCTTATCACCCGAGAAGTCGGCAATCCTCCTTCATTGATCCGAACGCATTACTTGACCAAAATATGAAGAGAGTAGAATTAGAAAACAAAATTAATCAAGAGACAGAGCACAAACAAGAAAACAAAAATCAAGAAAGTGATCAAGAAAATAATCATGACGATAATTAAGGTCACATGTAGATTTTGTATCTTAATTATTTGTTTATCTTGGAGTGTATAGTTTCATTGGTCTGTTTCGTTTTCAATTTGATCATGCGGCTGAGTCTTTTTTTTTTTTTTGGTGATGATAAAGAGAATGAGAAACTTCTTTTTGGTGCTGCTAAACAGATGAAAGCTTGTTGGTTTTCTGATGGATTAATAACATGACTGGATAATCATAATTATTATTTTAATACTATTTCTAAGATATTTGAGAATTTCTAAATTGAATATAAAATTAGGGTTTCAATAAGATTTGAACATGATTTAAAACAACGTATGATCAGTCAATCTGATACCATGTTAAGATTTTAGATAGACGGTACGAATATGAACTTACATAGTTGAATTTCCCAACCCCTGTTGACAATGAATTAAGAAGTAAGATATAGAATTGATCTCAAAAGTTAACTAAAAAGTCTTATTGAAGGTTTGAAATTAAAAGCAATGGTGTCATCTAATTTTCTATTAGATTTGATCCCGCATAGTGGGATTGAGATCTTTGATGTTTGTATCATGGCAAGTCTCAATAATCATGTTGCCTCAGCAGCAAACATGTAAACACCTGTATACGTGCAAAATAGCTCAAGCCTCAATCTGCATCTCCAATAAAATCCTCAAAGTAAACTAACAATTTATATGAAACGGGTCATGTAATATTTTAATCTAATAATATAATCAGGGTCGAAGCCACCAAGGGACATGAGGAAGATGGATTGTTCTTTGTGAAGAAGTTGAGTTAAATCTCACATCGTCGTCTTCTGATTCTAACATTTTGTTGTTTTATCTTTGTAGTTTAATGAAATGATTATTTGATTATTTCTATTAAATTTAATAGGTCTTTCAGTTTTATGAGGATTACTTTAATTTCTCTGAGTTCAACCTTTTTTTCTATACGTATATGAAAGGTCTCACATATAATCCTGACTCAGTCACTAAATATAGTATATGTTGAAAAACTTACACATATCATTATTTTATTAAAATAAAACGACACAAAAATTGGCTTTGTTAAAAAGCCAATTCCATATAAACCATTATACAAGTAGACACGATATTAAGTGAATTTCCTTAGCATTTCCCTTCTTTTTATCCTCAAACAAGAAAAACTCTATTGTATACGGATATCACCAGAAGGTACACCTAAAATCCACGTGGACAAACGCTAGTTGTGGATCAGTGTAGTCAGTGTACCCAATTCCACCCAATCACGCACTCCCACCATGCCCGCGTTGGACAGAAAGAGAGAGAGAGAAACAGAGGAGAGAGAGGTACGTAACTGTCGAAAGAAGATTCAGAGAAAGTCCGAGGAAACCTCTCCGTCTCCTTCCTCCTTCCGAGAGGAGAACGGGCACTTCGTTCATTCATTTGGAACGTCATTTGACCATAAAAAAACATCATATGTTTTTGCTAAATTCCAAATCTTTGGTGCCCGTTCTCCTCTCTGACCCAAATCCAATTCCAATTCCTGGTGGGGTTTTCAATTCCCTCTTCGATTCCTTTTCCTCCACTTCCGGTTCAAACAAAACCCACAAATCTGATTCCTTTTTTGCAACCAAAGGCTGCGGCTTTCGATTGGAGGGAAATTTGGGTCGGTTACCAGAGGAGAAACCTTTGATGGGTTGTGTGTGATTTTCGATTTCGTTCATGTTTTGTGAGTGTTTGATTTTAGGAGTTTTCGATAGTTTTCGGGTCGGTTTTTATATGGGTGTTTGATGGGTTTGTGATTGATTTACTTGAGCATTGCTGTAATAATTGGAGAATTTGAGTGTTTCCGTGGTGTGGTTGCTCGGTCAGATTGGTATCCTTGAATGTATCTTGCTATCAGTGCGGTGGAGGATCGGCTTCTGAGTGTGCCCGACTCGAATCTGGGTGTTCTCAGGCCATTTTACCTGCCCATTGAGCAAAGGGCCGTCAATTTTTGTTTTCCGAGAGATAGATGGGATAAGGAGTTCTTCAAGTTGCAGAGCGGATAATAAATTACTTGTGGAATTTACGAAAAGTTTTGGCTTTGGTGGTCGTTTTGTTTCGAGAAATTTGAGATGGGTTCGACGCAGAGATCTACCTTGTCAACAAATGTGGCGGAATTGGTTGATGCTTCGCAATCAGCCCGCCAAGAGGTTTCGTACATTGGTAGTATGCCGGTTTATGTTAGGGAGTTGATTGCCGGAGGCGCTGCTGGAGGATTCGCGAAGACTGCGGTTGCGCCGCTGGAAAGGACCAAGATACTCTTGCAGGTGAGGCATTTAACAAGCTCCATTTTTCTAGGCTAATTAGTTGTATATAGTGAAGGGATGTTTGAGGAATATTTTCATTGTGAATGATTCTGCTCGGATATGTTTCTATTGCCATTTTCATTGCGCTAGGCAGCTCGTTGTTATGTGCTCAGTTTCTGCATTTGTTTTCATGTACTTATAGACAAGAACAGAGTTCCGTTCTCTCGGAGTGTGTCAATCTCTGAAGAAGTTATTTCAGCATGAAGGTGTTCGAGGATTCTACAAGTAAGTTGGATGTGAACAGTCAATTTTTAAGTTTCGTTATCAAACTTTATATATGTCGCCATAACAATTATTCTTGAACTTTCTTGTCTGTTTTTTTTCAGAGGAAATGGAGCTAGTGTCGTTCGAATTATTCCCTATGCAGCCTTACATTACATGACATATGAGCAGTACAGGTGTTGGATCTTGAACAATTATTCTGCTTTAGGTTCAGGGCCTCATATTGATCTTTTAGCCGGTGCAGCAGCTGGAGGGACAGCCGTTTTATGTACGTACCCCTTGGACCTTGCTCGCACCAAACTTGCTTATCAGGTCAGTATCTTGCATGTATCTTGTCGGTACCTTTTATATCAAATCAATTTTTGTAATTGTTCATTGATTCGTTGTTTAATCGCATTGTTATGATTTGTTTAGGTTGTTAATACTAGAGGCAACTTTGATTATGGTATGAAAGGCGCACATGCTCAAGTTGCTTATAAGGGCATAAAGGACGTGCTTTCAAGTGTTTACAAGGAGGGGGGCTTGCGTGGGCTTTATCGAGGTGTAGGTATGTATCTCATAGCCGAGTGTTCTGCTAAGACTTTTACTGATATGAAGTGCCGTTTGTTCTTACGTTATGCAATATATGGTCAAGCTAATGTTAACCTGGAGCCACTTTTGCTTGATCAGGCCCAACACTCACCGGAATACTCCCTTATGCTGGTTTAAAGTTCTATATATATGAGGAACTTAAACTCCATGTTCCTGAAGAGTATGAAAAGTCCATTGTGATGCGTCTTTCCTGTGGAGCTTTGGCCGGGTTATTTGGGCAAACTCTCACATACCCCTTGGATGTTGTTAGGAGGCAAATGCAGGTATTGCTTTGTCAATATTATCATAATTTTGTTAAGCGTTGGTTCGTGTTGCTATTTTCTGCTTTTTTATGTTAGATCTTTGCTTGGAACTGAACTTTGTTGCAGTAAAAAGCATGGGGTCAAGGTTATATGACATTATAATTTGGATTACAGGTTGAGAATTTGCAGTCTTCAGATCATGGCGGTGTTAGGTACAGAAACACAATGGCGGGTCTTAAATATATCATCCGAAACCAAGGATGGAAAAAGTTGTTTTCAGGCCTAAGCATTAATTATATCAAGGTAATTTCTCATTCTCTGTGTCAAATTAATAGACTGAATTTCAGACACGATTGAGTGTGTGTATTTGCAAGGATAAGCTCGTGTTTCTGGGGCCCTGCTGATACTTCGAGTAGGTTTCCTTCTTTACGCATTTCTTAAAGGTCGAGTCTACAGAGTTTTGGCCATGATCGTCTTGCTAACGAAAGATTTTTACTGTGTTCTCAGATCGTTCCTTCTGTGGCAATCGGTTTCACTGCATACGACACGATGAAGGTTTGGCTCCACATTCCGCCCCATCGGAAGTCCAGTCAATAACTGCTGCTGCATGACTGGAAATTCAGAATGTGTTAACTTACAAATTCCACCCAATAGTTAGAATTTGATGCTAATACATACATTGTATCTCTCTTAATAACAAGAGATGATTGTGCCATCGTTATTGAAAATTAAATTTCTACATATGCTTTTCTTTCACTCTTTTATTTATTTAATTTTGGGATAAATCCGAGGTACAATTTTTTGTCACCTAACTTTTGACAAATCTTTTGGTGGAGCCTACTCTATAATGTATTTTCACAATCTGAACCGTTTTATCTTTTAGAATAGCATTAATAAATTATCCTTGCAAAAAATTAGATAAATCCAAAACTATTAAAACATTCATTTGTAGTGAAAAAAATGGACATACGTTTCTGCAAAGAAATCCTAAACCCTTAATATAACGGTCATATGGTTCTAGATTTTTGTGATTTTTGGTAGACATGATTCTTGAGGTAAAATTAAAAAATAGACGGTTTGGATCGTTGAAATACATTACAAAATAAGTTTTACAAAAACATATATCAAAAATTGTATAAAAAAAATAGTATTATGAATCCGTTCATTATATTTTTAATTTTTTTTATTTCTGGTTGATAGGCAGGAACTGGGAATATCTTTTTAAATCTGGTTGATAGGTATGAATTGGGCCACAAAACCCACCCCTCTTTTTCAAAGGAAATAAGCTAAATTAAAGAACAAAACCTCGAGGGCTACCAATACAAAAAGCATCGTACAACACCTACTTAGCAGGATAGGGAGAGGGACAAACCCACACAACTCAACTTGTGTGTCTCCTTGTGTTTGTTTTACGGATGCTAAAAAGAAAAAATAAACTTCACAATAGATGTGTTGAAAACTTGAAATGTCACATGAGGAATTTTAGGAGCACCAAACTTTATGGTGTAAAATTATATGTAATTCAGTAGGTTAAGAGTATTTATTTCTACACATTTAATCAGATGCCTTTCTTCTACGTAGTCAACTTTCCATTCCTTGTCCTGTGTGGACTCTCGCTTCATCAAGGTTGACTTTCCATCAACTAACATCGATTGTATATATCTCAATTAAATGAAAGAAATGAAATGCTAAGGAGACTCTCAAATCGAGACTCTCTATGAATTCTATTGTGCAAAAAACATGAGATGTCAGAGAGATTATAGAGAGTCCTACTTAATAGAGTCTCCTTAGCATTTCTCATAAACGAAAATAGGTTGAATAAGTGATTGCAAAAATCAATCAGTGAGGCTCAAAGGTTATTTCCTTGCATCTCAGTACAAAGAGAAAATAGGTTGATTAATGATTGGAAAAGTCAATTAGTGAAGCTCAAAAGGCTATTTCCTTGCATCTCAGTACGACCAACTTTTACTTTTGCATGTAAGATCTGAGCTTAATCTTGACCGCATGAATCATTATGCTTGATGGTTGTAGTTAATTGAAGTGTTTTTTTTTTACAAGCAATAATCCACTCTAACTTTATCTAAACTACGGGAAGGGAGATTCAAACTTGGCTGCAAAGTGGTCTGCATTAGGCCTCGAATTTTGATTGAAGTTGTTTGTGTTTCCGTTCATGTAAGGTAGAGAGCTTAATCGATTCTTGTACAACTATTATTTACAGTAATTAACATTTAATTAGCTGATTTATTCATTCTGTAATGGTTCATGTTGTTATGTGATCCATTATTATGCTTGATGGGTCTGATAAAATAAGTTTAATAATTGCTAGGTCGATAAGCTTCATAAACTTGGGACTTTGCAGAGCCAAAATTTGAAGCATTTGATCATACATTTGAAAATTCAGGCTCAGCCTCTTTGATGGATAGAAATCGCGAAACAGTGCGGATTAGTGAGCTCGATGCTGCAGCAATTCAGAAAGTCTGTAGGAGTCACCGGATCAGACGTAACCTTTCGGATTCTGTGGATCTGGTTGAGGAACTATGGTTGGTTTGTACCATAAAAGTTCGAATTTTTTCTGTGGTGCACAATTAATTAATCGTTTGTTATTTTATTGTATTTGTGCAACAGTGGTAGGTGCAATGACTTAGGCGTTGCAGCTCTGGAACGAAGCTCAGAGTCCTTAAATATTGAGAAGCAGGAAACTGCTGTGTCACGGTGGCAAGCGGGCTAGGACAAGGGCTGCCAAGGTACTTTGTTGATATGAACAAGATTTCTGAGATATGCTCGACGCAGATTTCCAATTTAAGAGCAAAACTTTTGTTGTGTTTGTAGATAGGGAAGGGTTTGAGCAAGGATGACAGGGCTCAGAAACTAGCTCTGCAACTCTGGCTTGAAGCTGTGAATCTGTGTGCTTCTAATTCAAATCTCTTTAGCTCATCTATTAAATTCGTAGGTTTGGTTCTTGTATTGTGCAAACCTGTTAGAGTTACTTAAGAAACTGAAAATTAATGAACATGCCGTACTTCATTACTCCATTTTGTTAACAGATTGATCCACGTCATCGGTATGGACGCAATTTGCACTACTACTACGACCACTGGTTTGGGACCAGCAGCACCTAGCCTTTCTTCTACTGGTAAGTATGCGTGTGATATGCTTGAGGAAAATCTTTTTCCATGATACATTTTTAGTAACATTAGCTTATTCTTATATTAACTTTATTCTTTCGTCACCCGAACTGAAGGTTGGATGTTGGTGATGGTAAGGACATAGATCTGAAGCAGTGCCCGAGGGATCTTCTACGACGGGAGTGCATCATATATCTTGGACCAGTAAGGACACTGGACGCATTACCTCAATGATCATGTTAAATTTCCTACACAAACATAATTGCAAGCTAAAGTAGGCCTGCCTTGGGTAAGAATTAGATTCATTTTCGATTGCAGAAAGAGCGGGAGGCGTTTGAAGTGATTGTGGAGAATGGGAAACTTGTGCACAGCAAACTGGGATGCTTGTTAGTACAGATGAAGGGTCAAAGTGGATTTTTCTTTTCAGCCCATCAAGAAGTTTATACGTGGGGAAGAAAAAGAAGGGTATTTTTAAGCACTCAAGTTTCCTATCCGGAGGGGCTGTAACAGCAGCTGGAAGACTAGTTGCCCACAACGGGGTTCTTGAAGTATGCATTATGTTTTACTCAAACACTGGTTTTAATTCCTTTTTCAGTTCATTTTTTTGAGCTATGTCTCGACATCGTTTTGATTATACAGGCTATATGGCCACACACTACTTGCTATCGCCCGTCTGAAGATAGTAAAGAATTCCTTAGCTTCTTGAGGGACACCAAGTAGACCTAACCAATGTCAAATCATCAGACCTCATTAGCTACGGGGATCAGGCGCACCAATTATACAACCGAACCATTATAGAATCACCAAAGCTCACACTAGACAGCCATGTAAGTTGTCTACCAGTCCCTTCACCACGAACAAGCCCAAAGATCTGGCCTTTTTCGTGCATCAAGTTTATATTATACTTGATGTATTTCTATTCTCTTTTGTAGGTTATATCAGGAGAGTGGACCTTTTTAATCACCGGCCTCTGCCTAGAGATTTTGTCGATTTCTTTTGATCAAGCTGCCTCCCCAAGTAAGCCCCAATATGCACTATTTGGTATGATATTGGCTGTTGCAGCTCTACTCATTTGCATCTGGGAGCTCGTTTACAAGGGTAAAAAGGAAGGAGTTGTATTGCGGCGGTGGGGAAAGTACTTGTGGTGGTTTTATTATCCGCATTCCACCCAGCTTTTTGAAACTCTTCCAGATTTTTATGGATTAATTGGTAGCACTTTGCAGTGTTTTTGCTCGACGATTCAATATGTTTGGTTCTCTCATCATGCTGACAATCCCATCAAAGTTTCCCTTTGGCCTGCAATATTTCTTGTATGCTGGGTGCCAAAAGGTTAGCTGAGAATCAAAATGAGAGCAATGGACGCAGAGATTAGACAAGGACTAATTGTGATTGAGCGAGCAGATTAAAAAGGTTCCTGATGGTTGAACCTATGACTCTACGAGTAAACATGGGCATTCAAGTTATAACGCCAATTCGTCTCAGTTATGTGATGGCTTGTACGTTGATTCTTATGCATGCTACTTTTAGTTTGTAGTATAATTAGTTTTGCTTCAAATTTACGGCAAAATGATGATAGCGGTCTGTAATTATACAAACTTATGTTGCAGCTTTTACCTTATACATAGATTTGACGTGATTAATCTTTGCTGATAATTTAATCTGCAAAACATTCCGGGATCTCGAAACTTTCTTTGATTGTAACATTTAGATTTTCTGGTTAAACCTTGTTGTTGTACTGTTAGGTACAGTAGCACACTGGAAGGACAGATTTATTCCACCGGAGTTATAACGGGCTTGTTTTTTGTCAATTCTGGACTGAGAGTGTGTGCGCGTGTGTATTCAATCAAATTTCTACTTGTCCAATCAAAGAATGCTGACCAAAACAATGACTCTTTTGCATCATTGGGATTGATGTTTTAGAAGGCAAAGGCGTAAAAGAGGTGTTTCATGAATAGCCCCGTCTAGACGAAAGCCTTGAGACGTGAGGTGCCTCACAGAACTTATGATTTTTAGTATATATTGTATATAATTACTTTTTCTTGTTGACCAATCACATTTTTAAGTAAAAAATAATATAAGGTTACAAGATGTTTTTATAAAGGGAAAATTTTTTAAATGTCATATGAACTTGTATACATTTTCAATTTGTCATATAAACTAAAATTTTAAGTAATTTGTCATATCAACTTTCCCAAATCATTAATTTGTCATCTCACCCTAACTCTGTTATGTTTTTCATCCAGTATAAGTCATGTGCAGGGTTATTTCAGTCATTTTAGCATTTTTCACAAGTTTTTTTTTGCTTTTCCTTAGTACAAACACTTAAATTTTGTTTTAGTGGGTATTCACAAAGATCGGTGTGAACAAAATCTCTGAGAACAAGTATAGCATAGTAGCAGCCTCTTTTGTGGCTTTAGAAAACCTAGAGTTTTTTGTGGAATACAACTGAATAAAAGGGAAGTAAAGTGTTAGAATGACCCAAACACCCTAAACACAAGTCATGTGTAAGACACATGTCGCACTAGGGGTGGGTAAATGGGTCCTGGTGTGATACCTCATCCTTAATTTAGCTTTTTTGTAGTATTATATGGTGTGATTTTACCAAAATGCCCTTGTGGCAAGAATGTTAACTTTTGTTGACCACTTCGTCAAAATGTGCATGACTAATTTTCTTAGTTTATTCTTATCGTACTCATCGACATGAACGCATGGGCGCGAACGGATTTGAATTTGGAGTTATCACGAAGATTTTATGTTACAAAACGTCGAACGTTTTTCGAATATTTCGTGTTTCGTCTTTAGTGACCTTAATATGTGAGCCAGTGGGACCCACTTTGGATCTTTGTCCCCTTTTCCTTCCCCCTACCCATGAGTCCCCCTTCCTTCTATTATTTCTGAAAATATCTCCCCCTCTCTCTCTAAGCTCTCTTTCATTTCTCTTCTCTCTCTCTCTCTCTCTCTAACCTTCTCTCTCCGGGAAGGCAACACACAAACAACAACAACACTCCAACCACCGTCCAAACCAAGAGCACCACGAGCTTCGTCTCATCCTCACGAGCCCAGAACACCCAAACTCACCTCGAACTTCCTTCCGGATCGTTAGGATCCAAATTCAAGTCGGGCCGCAACCTTTCAGGCCAATTTTCGGGCAAACTATGGAGAGTTAGCCATCAAGAAAGATACCATTCTCTTCATCTCGTTGAAAAGTATGATTTTCGTTTTTGAATCACTCAATTTCGTTGAGTATTGACAAAGTTATGAACGTTTAAAGTTTACCTAGAAATCCGACGAGTTCCCCAGTTTTTCTGCTAATCAGTCACTTTTCAAGCCATTTTCCGGCCATCTCTAGAAACCATTGAGCTTCCAAATGGGTACAATCTTATTCTCCATTTTCTAGCTTCGTTTTGATATATTATGGGTTGAATTTGGTTAGGAAACAAAGAAGTTACGAAACTTTGAAAATTGCCCAAATTTTCGACCAAAAACCTCGTTTCCGGCGATCAGGTTGACCAGTCAACGTTGACTTTTTCAAGTTTCGCCGAGGACCTCTCCTAGACTAATTATGACGACCTGATTCCAAATCCGCGCTTCGTTTTCCCAAATTTAATCATTTTAGTAGAGTTTTATTAAATGGTCCCTTTATGTGCTTAGGTGCGTTTGTTAGTGGCATTTCCGTCCTACCTAGTTCAAACAGCTATTTGGCAACAGAGTATCTGTGAGTGGACCCTTTCCAAAATGCTTGTTTTAACTACTAGAAATGCATACATGAAAAACATGATTTTATGACTACGTTTTATGAAAGTTTATGAGTTATCAGATTTACACTTTATGAAATATCATGCTTTATCAAATTTACGCTTATTAAGATATTTATGAATATGATTTATGATATGATGTTTGAGCTATTGGGCTCCGATGAGATATATTTTGAAATGATTATGTTCACAATTTTATGTGCTTACTTAGTGGATATTCATACATATGTGCCTTCGGGCGGAAGATATTTATATATGCCTTCGGGCGGCGATGTAGGGCCTCCAGGCAAATGATATTTATATATGCCTTCGTACGAGCAATGTAGGGCCTACGGGCGGAAGATTTATATATGCCTTCAGGTGGGCGATGTAGGGCATTCGGGGCAATTGTGATACCACTACTAAGCACACTTCATATGATATAAGTTTTATGATAGGTTTTATGGCATGCTAGGGTTTTCGGAAAAACCTATTACTACTTATGCGATATGAGTTTTCTAAACTGAGGGTTAGTATGTTGAAGAATAACTGTTTTAGCATTACGTATATATAAACTTAGTCCACTCATGTTTTGTTTTGCTCCCCCTCAAGACCTAGGAACGAGGCATACAACCCAAGCTACGAGGCATTCACATGTTAGTGAATTTGTGTCATCCTCTTTGCGTAGGACATCTCTTGTAATAACACCTTCTAAGATTCCTTCCGTTTGTACTTCGAATTAGTAGTATGCTCTAAACAGGTCATGTATTATCATTTTTAAATTGTTGGCAGTTGAATATTCTCCTTTGGTCCAGTGATCTGTACCTTATTACTATTATTTTTTGTTAAGGTTTGTATTTGCATATTATATCGTGTGGTTACGTGCGAAAATTATATGCATGTTTTATATGTTCTCTGTATATGCATTCATTAAATAGCTTGCGTCACCCTCGGGTGTCGGCCAGCACGTGGCCATCTCGTTGTCATTCGGACATAGGGATCGAGGCACGTCACCTGGACTCGCGGGTCGGGGTGGATTTATGCAGTTCGAGCTGGGTACGAGGCGAGTCCAAAAAATCAAAACATAAAATGGGTCGAGGCGGGACGAGTCCATGTAATTACCGGGGCAAGGCGGATAATAGATTTTGAGGAAACGGGCCCCCGGCCCGGACCATTTCCTAAGTCCTGACTTGTTTCTTCTAATTCCATCTTGAACAATGCACAACTCTTGCACATCGAAAAGTGTAGCTGAAC
This sequence comes from Pyrus communis, assembly GCF_041283825.1. Taxonomy (NCBI): domain Eukaryota; kingdom Viridiplantae; phylum Streptophyta; class Magnoliopsida; order Rosales; family Rosaceae; genus Pyrus; species Pyrus communis. The sequence continues at coordinate 39,909,463 of NC_142579.1, read as the reverse complement.
TTGTAAAGTTAAAATATTAATATTATATGAAATCACCAAGACAGATGCTTGGTGTATAAGAAGCGACATCTGCTATTTTTCGTTGGAAAGTGAGAGAGTTAATGTCTTTTCACATCTGCTAGCTTGAGTTGGGAAGAGAGAAAGTTAATCTCTCCAAAAGAACCATTGGTTGAAGAAAAGTGGTTAATAACTTGATACTATCTTCAACCATGTGGTTGAAGAAGAGACTGGGTCATTGGCACCTGTGGCAGAGAGGCTCCGGAAGTGGCGAGCCACCAGATATTGGAGTCGTGGACCTTGGTATCGCAATTCCAGCACGATATCACTTAGTCTGATTTGCAGAAGATCCTAGTGGAAAGTCGGCAGAGCTCACAGATCTTCATCTCTCTCTTGATTGCAAAGGATGGAGAGTTAGCCTTCAGACGTTGTGGAAGACGACCTCAACGAGGGTCATCTCATGGCTCCCACATGTGCTTGACAAAACAAAAAATGTACTTGGACCCGTGGAACAGGCTCGAATCGGCCCGTTGGAAACAGGCCGGGTTAGGTTTGGTTTCGAATTTAGAAATCTCTGAACTCAACTCGGCCCACCCGTTTCATTTTGAACTGGTTCCAGTTTGATTCCTTCAAATTTGGGCTCGGTCCAGCCCGTGCCCACCCCTATGTCGTACATGATTTGTATTGGATAGAAAACTTAACAGAGTTAAGGTAAGATAACAAATTAATGACTTCAGAAATTTGGTATGACAAATTGCTTAAAATTTTAGTTTATATGACAAATTAAAAATTGTGTACAAGTTCATATGACATTTCAAAATTTTCCCTTTTATAAAAAAGAAATGTTATTAACATCTAAAAAAATCTCATTCTGCACTCTTATTACAAAGATGTTTTATTTTTAGTCTCTTGAAATCTATAAAATAATATTTTTGAGGAAAATCTAATAAAAAAGAATATGATGGGAGAATATATTGGAGAATAAGCTGAACACTTGGGAAATATGTTGGACAACTAGTGAATAATTGTGTCAGTTTAGAGAGGAAAAAAAAACGAAAAATCCATCAAAAAAATAATAAAGAAAACGAAAAATCAGCAAAAGAAAACACTCCAAAAGATGCAGTCTTCTTCAAGACTTCATCATCTTTTCAAAGTGCTCTGCAACTAAAACTTTCAGATTTTAAGTGAAAAAATTCTAGATTCTGACAACTTTTAAACAAAAAAAAAAAAGCCTAATCAATCGTCTTAGGCACGCCTCAGTTGCCTTGGCGTGCCTCGAACACGTCTAGGCAAGTTTTCACCTACTCCCACTAGACAAAGGCAGTTTAACCTGTCTCGCCTTTGAAGTCGCACAGGCACACCTCAAGACGGGTTTTTAAAACACCGATTGGGGTTGTAGATTATATATTCTATAAAAAGGGACTTCAATTATCATGGAAAGTTTGGATGTTGACCTTGCAGTCTCACAACCAATTTCTCAACCAAATTCTAGGGGACATTCTTTCAGTGTCCATACGCATATGCAAGAATGTACAATCTTTATAGTAAAATGAAGTAGGGTTTATTAATTCTTTTGTAAATAGAACAGTTTCTGATTATCAAAAGTTGTTTCGTCATGTCGCGTTTGGCAGAATTAAAGTGTTCTTGGATTCTTTCCACGTGCTGCCCAAAGTCAATCAGTCAAGCTCAAGACGAGTGAACCAAGTTATAAACGCGTAAACAATATAATTATCAATCATGCAATCGACGTAATTTGACTGGTAAATCTTGTCCAATTTCTTCGATCTTTGTCTTCAACTTCCTTGAAGCTAGTGGTCAATGGAGCGGGGATTCTGAAGGTATTTTGGGTTATTGATTTGCATGTAAGATTGATCTTAATCTTGATCGTAATATTAATTACCATTTAGTTACCTTATCTCAATCTCTAATTCTCTTGTAGCTATGCGGTCCATTATGCTTGATGGGTTGTAAGTGTTTCTGTGATGCCTTATTTTGACAAGGCAATATTTTAAACTGCTCTAATCTTAAGGGCAGGAGGATTTGAACCTGAATGCAAGGAGACGGGGATTTAGTCTATTGATCAACTGTCCTAATTCACATCTACGTGTTGCCTTGATACCTAGCAAGCATGAACTGAAATGTGTGGTGCTGGACTGATAAGAGCAGGTTCAATCATTATTGAGTCACAGGCCAAAATGCTTCAATGATTGCAAAAGTTATGGATTGAGATACTGAAGACACAACCTTTTTGGTTGAATGGGCATCACAGAAACAGTTATGGCGAATTCCATGAGCTTTGAAAGAAGAGAAGGAAGAGACCATTCAGAAACTAATAGCAGCTCCAATGGCTCTGATAAAGTTTACATAGAAAGGTCAACAAACTTCAAAAATTGGGTGTCCACAGAACCGAAAATTGAAGCATCTGATTCAATTTTTGAGAGTCCTGATTTAACCTCTTCGATCGGTAGAAATGGAGAAGTAGTGCAGATAAACAAGCCTACAATTTTGTTTCTTGAGCGCAATGCGGCGGCTACTAAGATTCAGAAAGTTTACAGGACGTACAGGACTAGACGTACCAATGCTGCGGCAACTAGGATTCAGAAGGTTTATAAGAGTTACAGGACTAGACGAAACTTCGCAGATTGCGCTGTTGTAGTTGAGGAACTATGGTTTGTAACTTTGTACCTTAAAATACTATGTTAGATTTTTGTTACACTTTTGTTCTTTGCTGTTTGATTGATCTTTGTGTTTTTATGATTATTCAAGGGTTGTACTTGTAGGTTGAAGGCCATGGACCTCGGAGCACGGAAACGAAGCTTAGAGGCCTTGGACATTGAGAAACACGAAACTATTGAGTCACTGCGGGCACGAACTAGGGCAAGGGCTTCTGGCCAGGTAATTTGGTGATAAGATTCAGAGTACTGAGAAGCATTTTATATATGCAAAACTTCAAATTTACATTAACTTTTGTGTGTAGGCTGACAAACTAGAGCTGCTGCACTGGCTTGAATCTGTGAGTCTATTTTCCTCCAATTCAATTCCGTTTAGTTCTCTGATTCGCACTTTCGTTGTTTTTATCCAAGAATCATTTTACTAGAAATGCAGACTACAAAATCGAAAGCTGTAATACAATGCAAACAAAGAAATATTACATAAGCAATTCATGCATTTTAAGTTGTTACTCGGTAGACATTCGTTGGACGATTCCCATATTGCAAACTGGATGATGTTACTTTGGAAAACTGAAATCAATGAACTTACCATGCTTCATCGCTTGATCTTTTCCCAGATTGATCCACGCCATCGGTATGGGCACAATTTAGAGTTCTACTACGGTGTCTGGTGTGATTGCGACAGCAAGCAACCTTTCTTCTACTGGTAAGTATGGCCGAGAAAAATCTTCTTCCAGGATACTGTTATTTCTCGAACATTAGCGCTCACTTTGTTGCCCTCCCTGGAACTGAAGGTTGGATATTGGTGATGGTAAAAACATAAATCTCAGTAAGTGTCCGAGGACCGATCTACAACGTCAGTGCATCAGCAATCTTGGACAACGTCAGCACAGCAGATATCTTGTACCAGTAAGGCCTTTTTCTAGTGCATTGAGTTTATGTTTTTGTGTATATTTCTTGTTAGATATCTTTAGAATTTAATCAACACGATACTAATTTGTTTTGCAGACTATTTCAGCAGAGTGGATATTTCTAGTCACTGGCCTCTGCCTAGAGATTTTGTCGATTGCTTTTGATCAGGCCGCCTCCCCAAGTAAGCCTCGATATGCACTATTTGGTATGACATTGGCTATTGCAGTTCTACTCATTTGCATATGGGAGCTCATTTACAAGGGTAAAAAGGAAGGAGTTGTGTTGCGGCGGTGGGGAAAGCTGTGGTGGTTTTATTATCCACGTTCCGCCCAGACTTTTGGAACTCTTCCGGACTTTTATGGATTGATTGGTAGCACTTCGCAGTGTATTTGCTCGACGGTTCAATATGTTTGCTTCTCTCATCATGCTGACAATCCCATCAAAGTATCCCTTTGGCCTGCCATCTTTCTTGTATGCTTGGGTGCAAAAAAATTAGTCGAGAAACGAAATGAGACCCATGGACACAAGGATTAGATGACAAAGTCTTATTGCAATCAAGTAGACTAAGCAAGGACGACATTGATCAAATCAGAAGTATATATATATCAAATTCATCACTTGTGTAACATGTTGTGTTATTGAGCAAATAAGGATACGTAACCTCAAGAATATCCAGACAGAAACAAGAATTAATAAGAAATTTGTATTTCTGTATCATTCTTTAACCTCCAAATGCACATGGCTTCTTTGTTTTAGTGAAGGCTTTTGACTATCCACAGTGAAAGACTTGCCCCATTGGCCGTTCTACAGTCTCTTGTTGATGGAGGTATTCGTAAATCATCGGTTTGAGGAAGAAAGATACGTTGATCTTCAGAGCAAGAGCTGATGCTCTGAGAGAGAGAGAGAGTTGAGATAGATGCTGAGTCTGACTGTTGTAGACATGGAGCTGAGGGCCAATCAGAGAAGCTGGTCGAGGCAAGTGTTGAGACACAGCAGACATTACTGGTGGATAATTTACAGGAAAGCATTCCAAGTCTTGAAAGGCATTCCTCCTCACTGGTTGAAGAAGAAATTTCCCCGTATTCGGAAAGGGATATGGTAAATTTTTACATTATATACTCGAGATAGTAATTGTAACTACCAACGGAAGACAATTTCAAATAATTCACTAGCTTCTTGCAGGATCACCAAGAAGACCTAACCAATGTCAAGGTAATTAACTCAAGTTTACACTCAACCCCGTTACACATATCCAATTTTAGCATGCGTAAAAAATTAAATTAAAATCGACACTTGTACGAAATAAAGTTGCAGCTCAACTGGTGAAAGAGAGTTTAATCCTACCACCAAACTCTTGTAAGTGGACAAGCGGGATTGGGCCACGTATTGAGAGTGTGAGGGACTACCCATCAGAGCTACAATCGCGACCCTAGAACAAGCTCCAGACAAGTGTTGCACCAAGTCAAATCCCTTCACAAAGTCCAGGCTCAAACTGTCGGCTCGCACCTAGACTGCCCCAACTACTTTTTCCATCCTCGTGAAAACAGGGGAAAATCTGCACACTTTTCTTAAAGCTTGTATGTCACTTTTCTTTAAAATTAATGTGTTTTAAGTTGAAATTCTCATTTTTTTTTTAACATAAATTAGTAGATAAAATTATTTATAATTAAATAAAGTAGAAATTCTTTTGAGGGAAAAATATGTAGGAGCACCGTATGGACTAAATACTTTAATATTATATGTGCATCTCGTACTTTTAATTTGATTACGAGCCTTCCTAATGTTTTTTAAAAATGATCCATTTATTCTCTAATGTCAAATATGTGAGAGTTCGTTTTGTCCTAACATAGAATGTGATTAATTTGACAGGTTGTAAAGCTTTAAAAATTTGAGACGACTCTAAACCAAATTGAGGTTCGAGCCACAAATTGACATAAAGTCATACAGTAAGGGCAGAAAGTCATACACTACGGGAGAGTTATCCGCTTGCTGTGGCATATGCCAATCACTTCATGGAAAAATTTTTAGGAGTGCCGGGTACACCAAAAAATTTTGGTGTACCCTCACTCATAAAAATTTGATTTTATTTTTTTATTAAAAAATAAGTGAGGTAGGGTCCACCATTATGAGTGAGGGTACACCAAAATTTTTTGGTGTACCCGGCACTCTGAAAAATTCCTCCACTTCATGGGGCTAAAGGCCTAGGCCTTTATACTGTACCGACAGCTATTCACGACTCTGGCAAGCTCTCCTCTTGCACTGCAGGATCACAATGGACTCAGGGCGTTGCTCCCCGTATACCGTTGTACTAAACATTTTCGTCTAGTGTAGCCTAGATTCCGTCTAGTGTTGCTTAGGCTGCGTCTATGCATTAAGCGACTAGTCACTGATCGGATTAATTCTTAGATGTTTAAAAATTTTTAAAAAAGAACCATCTAGGTGCTCGTTTAGCCCATCCAAATCCCGTTTAGGCATCCACATAGGTTGCGACTCTCACTTAGACAGAAAATAAATAACCTTCATTTTTTTCATTTTATTTATTTTAATAAATTGTAAGATAATTATTAAATATTTAGATGAACACATCTTATAGCCTTGTTCCTTATGTTTTCATTATATTCTAATACTTTATAATCTATATGTCATTCTATTTTACAGTTTATGTATCACAATAAAATTATGTATTCTTTAAGTATAAGTGACTTATTTATATGGCATATAATAGATTTACTTAAATATACCTAGGCCCTGCCTAAGCCTCGATTAGCTACCTAGACGCTAGACCCCAACCCGCCGTCTGACTAGAGCCTATCGCCTTTTAGAACCTTACCACATACTTCTTTTTATCTCTCACACATCCTTCTTAATTTTTAATTGTCAGATTAACAAAATTGAAGAAGATTAAATAACATAAATTAACTAGTGTGGTAAAAGAAAAAATGAGTTTGTGGATAGAACTGCTTCGGATTACAAAAATGTCTTCCAATCCAATTCTTTGACATTGAGAATAAATCTTATATTGATGAAAAAATGAATCTTACATGGGCTTATTATTAAGTTAATTTACTTTTTATATTGTCAATTAATTTTATAATGAAACATCAACTTCTTTCATTTCATTTGACACCCCTAAATCTCGTATCCATTCAATGTACAATATCAATGGCATCTCCTTAGCTTATGATTGGTAAAGAGTCTCTCTTATATATCCTGAAAAATTTCTTCTTTGATGATCGAGGTGTCGAATTGTTCGTACTAAAAATAGAATTGTTCATACTATATAAAGGACCAACAACTTTTATAAAGGCGGGTGGTTGGCTTGACTGCAAAGAAACGCCAAAACATTCATATCTACAGGGCATGTAAACAGCAGAGAATGAGCTAAATCCAAGTCCCTTTTCTTTTTCTTTAACGGAAACATGTGTGGTCACAGAAATGACAACCGTGCTCATCCAATTTGCCTTAGTTTTAATTATTTGGTCTCGCTCCAAGACGTTGAGATTGGGATTATGATTTTGCAGTACTACACTGCAAAATTATTGATTTTTAATTCTTCGTCTCTTTGAGTTTTTTGTTGTATCTGAAATTGTTACTGTGTAGTTTTGATCTTTATTGGGAAAAGAGGATTTTCTTCCCTCCTAATTTCTCACATCTTTCATTCCTTCCTATTTGAACGGTTACGATTAAACCACGTCAATATTTTATATTAATTTTTATATAGAGATAATAAAACGAAAAAATATAATGTGAGAGAAGGGAAGGGAAAGAAATAAGAATAGGAGGGAGAATATTAGTCTTGATTGGGAGGTCATGTTCTTTATTTTATTTTGAATCTTCTATTTGCTCCCTTCATGAAAGACATGTCTTTTTTCTCAAAAGAATACTCGAAGACCTGTAAATGGAAGTTGTTTTCTTGACAAAAAGCTAGTAGCCGCAAGGAAATATATACAAATGGTTTAACAATTAAGAAACGTTAGACAGAAAATAATACGTATGAAAACTTTAGTTTAATATCTTTTTGTCAATATTTGTTTACAAAATTTGTAATCGATTCTACTAATGCGTATTTCTCAAGCTAACTAGTAAATGAAATGCATAGAGGCCCTTGTTTTTGTGGATGGACCCAAATATAGTATACGTATGTGTATTACCCATATATAGATAAAGGATTTAATCTAACCATCATGGAAAGTGACACCTCCGTCATTGAAAACACAATAACGAGAAAAGATTTAATCAAAAGCAGCCGCAGATTTCATGACAAACCAAGAATTGTTTTAACTTTTTCAAGAATATTTCTACCACCGTTGTTTATTGGCTTGGCCCGGTTGTCTTTCTTGAGATAGCTAGAAAGGAGGAGTATACTAGTTTTTTTTATATTAAACTAATGCGAGATATTTAAACTCGAGTGTATAGAATAAAGCCTATTTATTTTAACTAATATGATTACGCTGAACATTCTGGGAATTAAAAACCCAAAGGTGAAAATATCCTGATAAAATAGTACAGTCTACTAGTGGAAACATTATCAACCACGTGCAACCCCATCTTTCTATAATATATGTTCTTGTACAATCTTTCTGTTTGAAGCCTCCTTGCAAATACAACCAACTTTGATATTTCAAAACAGTTATGCAGCAAGCGGCTCTGCTTAGTATATATAAGCAGAGAGTAAGAGGAAGTGGGCTAGCTTCTGATTTCTGGACGGCCTTTGGTTTTTGGGTTTGCATGTAAGAAACAGCTTCGTCTTGAGTATCTTCCTGTATTTCATTTTTCGCACTTCCGCTTCCTGCTTCTGTATCTCTCCCCTTGTTTCTGTCTCTTAATTTTCTTTTATTTGCTCATTTCATAAAAGAAACGGAGGGAGAAAATAGAAAGCGAAAATCACTTCCCTTTTCATTATGCTTGATTGGGGTTGCGCTTCCAATTTTGGATATGCATGCTTTCTATTTAAGTGCTTTTTCCAGTTGGGTTTTTGTGCAGGTTCAATAACTTTTGAGTATTAAAATTGATGGTTCTCTCTCTTTCTCTAGTCTTATCAGCGTGGAATGAGATACTAATATTAACCACAAGTTTTTTGGTTCAAATGGGCACCAAACAAGGGGAGCTAGAAGACTTGGGAAAAGGGTTAGAAAGGTCAATAAGCTTCAATTATTGGGAATTTACACAATCAAAACTTGAAGCATCTCATCATTCAAAGGGTAGCAATCATGAGACATTGAAGATAAAGAAACCTACTATTTTGCTTCCTGAACCCGTTACGTTGTCTACTGACTCCACTCCGCTGCCGAGCGAGCTCGATGCCGCGGCAACCAAGGTCCAGAAAGTGTACAAGAGTTACAGGACTAGAAGAAACCTTGCAGATTGTGCTGTTTTGGTTGAGGAACTATGGTTCGCAACTCTACCACTATACCTTAATATACTGTGTTGTATTTTTTCTTTTGTTACACTTTTGTTGCTTGGTGCTCCAATCAATCTTCTTTTTCTTCTTTCATGTGTTTGTTTAATTTTTGAAGGTGGCAGGCTTTGGATTTTGCAGCTCTGAACCGAAGCTCAGTTTCCTTCTACAACATTGAGAAACACGAAAGTGCCGAATCGCGGTGGTCAAGGGCTAGGACAAGGGCTGCCAAGGTACAAATTTTGGTGATATATATGAATCAGATTACTGATGAAATGTGTTTTATGGAGAAATAAAAATTAACAGAAAATGTTTGTAGGTAGGGAAGGGTTTGTGCAAGGACGAAAGGGCTCAGAAACTAGCTCTGCAGCACTGGCTTGAAGCTGTGAGCCTATCTATCTACTTCTCATTCAACTTTGTTCATCAGCACTGTTCCAAGAATCCAAACTTATAATAGTCAGGCTGTTGACTTTTTTACCATCAAAACCAAACCAAACCGCCCAATACGATTTGAATCAACCGGTTATTCATGCAATTCGGCCGGTTTGGTGCCCACCCCTAACTTAAGCAAACATGCGTACATTGCACAGTGTAAATGAGATACATAAGATATTGGGTAGGAAGCAGGTGGCTAGAAGCAGGTGGCTACCGACACACATGACCGGGATCACGGGTCTGTTGTGTGGGACATAATAGTCATTCATTGGAAAATATTTTTTTTTTTTTTTTTTTGGTTACGTTTGAAAAGGGAATCGAACGTTTGACCTAATACTCCAAACTCATTTCCTCTCATTTATCCGATCACACTCAGGCTAACCGTGATGGATTTTTCGTCGAAGAATTGAGAAACTAAAAATCAATGAACTCACCATGCTTCATTCTTTTCTCAGATTGATCCCCGCCATCGGTACGGACACAATCTGCAGTTTTACCACGATGTGTGGTCTAATAGCAAGAGCACCCAACCTTTCTTCTACTGGTAAGTTTGCCTCATCTGAGGAAAACCTTTTTCCCATGACACAGTTTTATATAAGATCACCTTTTACTTTTACCACCATTTAGTCATTTACCACTAACTCTATCCGACTAACCGTTTCTTTTTACCTCCTCCCCTGCGACATGAAGGCTGGATGTTGGTGATGGCAAAGACACCAACCTCAACAAGTGCCCAAGAAGTCCTTTGCAACGGCAGTGCATCCAATATCTTGGGCCTGTAAGGACTTACATTTGCATACTCATATACTGTGATTACTACAAATTAAAGCATTAGTTCTTCTTTGAACACGACGTCTGTTCTTTAAAAAAGAACGGATTGTCAATATCGTGTCGATAATTGACAAATATCTTGTCAATAGCAAAATATATCCATACAATCAGTACACCAACAAAATTCGTCAGCGGCGTTTTTATTTATTTATTTTGTATCGCAGAAAGAAAGGGTGGCATATGAAGTGATCGTGGAGAATGGAAAGCTTGTGCACAGGCAAAGCGGAATGCTTGTTGACACAGTTGAAGGGTCAAAGTGGATTTTTGTTCTCAGCACATCAAGAGCGTTATATGTAGGGCAAAAGAAGAAAGGAACTTTTCAGCACTCAAGCTTTCTTTCTGGAGGGGCCACAACTGCAGCAGGTAGATTAGTCGCTCACAATGGGGTTCTTGAGGTACATATTTATGATCGTTTGATAACTATTTTGTTTAGTTTGATACCTTGTTTGGTATTGTTTTCAACAAAAAAATTAAAACCTCAAAATCAAAACGAAAAGTTAAGTTTTTAAAATTTGGTTTTCAATTTTTATTTTATATTTATAAAACTAAAATAATTATCATTCGACTCTTTAATTCCTTTAAAATATAATGTTCGACACTGAGCTAATATCTGCTTGTCTTTTAACTTGTTCAAGGCTATTTGGCCATACAGTGGTCACTACCTCCCAACTGAGGACAATTTCAAGGAATTCATTATCTTCCTGAAGGAGCACCAAGTGGACTTAACAACCGTCAAGGTAAAAATACCGAATCGACATTCATTCTTTATTATAGAACAAATTGATAAATATGATATTGATAAAGTGTAAGTGTCTTTGTCGCCAACAAAACATAACGATAATGTTGTCGATACGTTCTAAAAAATACTCATGACGTCATGCAGGAAGAATTTCCTATACAAAAATGGCTAATTTGTTCCCTCTTTTCCTTCTTGTGGTATTTTAAAGATGTGTGCAACCGATGATGACAAAGCATCATTCAAAGTTCCTTATGAGGAATCCAGTCCAGAGATTAATGCTGACAATCCTGATGGGCCTAAAATCAACGGCTCCAATGGCTCCATTCCCACAGATCATCAACACGAGAGTGTGGGACCCAACATAGCCAATGCAGAAGGACCAGTATTTGACCTGTCCAGGCGTTTGTCTTGCAAGTGGGCAAGTGGGCTTGGGGCACGTATTGGGTGTGTGAAGGACTATCCAGTGAACCTACAGTTCAAAGCACTTGAACAAGTCAACCTTTCACCAAAAGTCACACTGAGCCGGCGTGGAAGCTGTGCTCCAATCCCTTCACCGAGACCAAGCCCCAAGATCCGGGTCTCTCCTAGACTTGCCTACATGGGACTCCCTATCCCGACGGTATTGGTTCGCGCTAATTCCGCCATGTGAGTTAAGGTGTAATCGGTTGTATACAATCAGTTGCTCAAAAAAATTTCTCGAGTCAAATAACTTCATACTCGCGTATGTACCGATCATATGGCATGAAGTTCGACCTTAAACACGTAACTATCCGTCTCGTCTACAAGTTGAATTTGGCTGAGACTACGGCTTAGGAAAAAAAGTTGGTGAATCAGATGCTACGGTGACATTCGAGACCAATATCGCATTTTGAATTCCTATCCCAATTCCCACATGAACCTAAGTTTGTTATTCTTTCATTGTTTTTTCTTTTATGCATTTTGAATCCCAATATCACTAGGCTTTTTTTTTTCTTTTTCACTAAGGTGGTGTTATGTAGAAGCAGCTGTAACTATACTCACTTGTCTACATTTGTTGTCCTTAAAGAGAGATTTTTTAGTATCCGAAACACGAGCCGATACACGTGTGTCATAATATAAACAAAGAAACACTTAAGAATATATCATGTTTACTTATATTATGACAAATAGATATAGTAAATCGATACAACACTTCATTTTGACATTAGAAATCAATATTGTCACGTGATAACGATGTTTCCTGTCATTATATATTTATGAATATTGTGAAAACAGATTCCTCATCTCTCTTTCTCTGAGTTTTATGCAGAAGACATGATGATTCAATGACAAACTCAGCTACCCGCTTATTTATTTGGACACAGAAGACAAAAAATTAGGTAGATGATCATACTAACTCCATCTCCATGTATTTATTCCAAAACACAAAAATCAGAAATTAATTCCCAAAAAATAAGAAGGAATTGTTTAAAAAATTTAAAACAGAAAAGAAGGAATCCAATGTGGAATTTCTTGTTGAAGAACAAGAAAGAACCTTTTTCCTGAAAGTTGATTAATTTATTCAGAAAATTAGGAAAAGATTTGGAAATGCGAAATCTTGGTAGGAAGGAAGCAGAGACAAAGGTGTCGAACATCGATGTCAACCTCTGACAAAAACATAAATGGTCCGGTCCGGCCCGGTCAGGTTCGGTTGGTATTTGTTTGGTAATCTCGAAATCGAAGTTGAACAGTCAAATGAATATCAAAAAGCACTTTTCTTTAATAGTAATGCTAGGAAAAATTAATTTTATCAACTAAATTACGTGTAAGTTGATAATTGTATTATTATTTAAACGTCAATATGCGTCCATATTAACTATTGGTGACGTATCATTTAGTTTACAAATTTAGCTTCTCTAATATTACTCTTTCTCTAAACTAATGCTTCTTTCTTTCCCGAATGCTCTTCACTGCACTTGCCGAGTTTCATAAACGGTTGATGGCCATCAATAACAATTGCGATCTGTTTGGTATTGCGTCTGAGCAACGTCTCATGTTTTTGTACAATATTTTATAATGTTGGTATGATAATTGACGTTAAATTATGATATGTCATATAGTTCATAAAAAAAATTAACGTTAGACAGTGGGATGTCAAATAGTTAATAAAGAATTTCACTTTTGAAAGACGCCCCTTAGCATTTCTCAAGGATAAATGAGTTTTTTCATAGCTAAAAAAGCCTTTTTTTTTAATGGTTAATCTAAATACTTCAACATAATCAACATTATACATTTTAATAGAGTTAGTAAACCAAATACCCCTCCCTACATCTTATGATTTCAAGCTTCAAAGCCAAGTCATTTCATATGATGACTTTAGCTTCTGATGCAGCCAAAACGTACTGTGACATGTCATTTTTTTAATTCAAATCATTTTCAAAGACAAGCAATGTGCCCAATCAAATGCCATAAAATCAAACAATCGTTCACGACTATATGTTATTTTGAATTCGAATTATTGGTAACAAATAATTAGGAGTCTGGGATAATATTTCTAAAATCATTTTTTGAAACCACCCCCTCAAACTTGCAAAGAACTCAAATGACGCCAGCAAAGCTCTATTCTCTATTTTTAGTAGTAAATCATTCAAACTTCACTTTGCTCGTCCATTTTTAGTTCTTGGATTAATAAGTTGGTTGGTGAAAACCACAAAACCAAATATAATTCATCAGCACATGGGCCCACTTCCCACGTGGCCCAATCTCATTAGCCACAGGTTGTCCCAACAACACAATTAACCATCTGAGTCGTGCCGTCGTGGCCACCGATCATATTTCCCCAGAGAAAGCAGAGGCCCTAGTGGGGGTGCAACTTCGTAATTTTCTCCCACAACAGGGGTAAAAACTGCACCTGACCCCAGAGAATCGAGCGCATTTTCTTCCCAGTTTGTCCCGTGGTGTTTTGAATTTCAAATACCGAACGGCTCTGTGTGGTTTTTGGAACCAAAAAAATAAAACCCACAAAACAAAACCCTCCCCATTCTCCCACGAAACAAAGCAAATCACCCACGTCCCAAAAGCTTTGAGTTTGATAATTCCACCCGGAAGTTTCATTAATGCACCTGGAAGTTTCATTAATCCACTCGAAAGTTTCATAAATCCACTGCAAACCTCTGTTTTTGCTTGTGTTTCTGCTGAAGCAAAATATTTTGCTCAAATGGGTGCTTCTGGAAAATGGGTCAAAGCGCTGATCGGTATGAAAAAACCCGACAAGAACGACCCGGTAAAGCTTCGATCTTTATCAAAATTTCGAGCTTTTGTTTTTTATTTTTTTGTTCTGAACTTTCTGAACTTTTTTTTATCTGGGTTTGATAGGAGAAGGTGAGTGGGAAGAGCAAGAAGTGGAAACTGTGGAGGAGTTCTTCAGGGGATTTGGGGTCTTCGTGGAAGGGTTTCAAAGGGAATTACGGGACGGGTTCGGAGGGGTCGGATTCGCCGAGAGGGGCCGATGCGTATAATGCCGCGGTGGCGGCGGTGGTTCGAGCTCCGCCGAAGGATTTCAGGGTTGTGAGGCAGGAATGGGCTGCTATCAGAATCCAAACTGCTTTCCGAGGATTCTTGGTAAGAAAAAAATAAATGACTTTTCAATTTTATTTGATGGAATCGTAGGCCATAGATCTTTGTGTCTGGATTTGAACAACCTACTTGTTGATGTCAGAAAGTGCTTTTCTGTTAAAGTTGTAGCTTTTGACTAGTAGAGCTTTTGAAATAAGCAGATAGTTAGTGTTGAAGTTGCTCAATCCTTCTGTCTTTAATCTGTTTGATAACATGCCTAGCTGCCCATTGAGCTTAATTTCAAGGATTTGGCTTCTATTGATGAAAGTTTGAAGCTTTTGTTGTTGTTGTTTTATTCTGGGCAAACTTATGTGCAGGCGAGAAGGGCTTTGAAGGCCTTGAGAGGAATAGTGAGGCTGCAAGCTCTGGTTCGAGGCCGACAAGTGAGGAAGCAGGCTGCAGTGACACTGAGGTGCATGCAAGCTCTCGTTCGAGTTCAGGCTCGTGTGAGAGCTCGTCGTGTGCGAATGTCCATGGAGGGACAAGCTGTGCAGAACATGATCAATGAACGCCGCACCCAGGCTGATCTATTAAAAGAAGCTGAGGTACTTTAAGCTCTTAATGATCTTTGCTTTCATTTGATAAGTGACAGAAGAAAATATTCTTGGTTTGAATCGGCTTTTTCGAACTTATGTTTTTGTTATAATTACTGAAAATAGATAGAAAAAAAAATTGCAGGAGGGGTGGTGTGATAGCAAGGGAACAATAGATGATGTTAAAGCAAAGATTCAAATGAGGCAGGAAGGAGCATTCAAGAGGGAGAGAGCAATTGCTTATGCTCTTGCTCAGAAGGTAATAAAACACAGAACTTGGCTTCATCGGGAGCCTCCTTGTAGTTTGTCTGTTAAATTAAGTACCTTTCTCTTCACATTACTGATATGGGCAAGATTGTGTTTCTTTTTTCTCTTCTCAGCAATGGAAATCAGCCCCAGATTTGAATTCGAATTCTCGTACCAGATCGTCAGCGTACTCTCTCAATAAGAACAATGAATTTGAAAAGAATAGTTGGGGATGGAGTTGGTTAGAGCGTTGGATGTCAGCGAAGCCGTGGGAGACTAGGCTGATGGAAGAGTCACATGACGACTCTTCTGAGATCACACCACCTCCAAAGAGTAGAGCAGACCCTTTCATGGGCAAACAACATTCGAAATCTTCAGAACCATGCTCAGTCAAAGTCAGGAAGAACAATGTCACCACTAGGATTTCTGCAAAGCCTCCTCACATTGGGCAAGCCACTCGCTCGTCTTCAAGCCCCAGTTCAGAATTATGGTATGATGAGAGCTCTGCCTCATCTTCACTGTGCACATCCACAACGCCGGTTTCTGGGAACACCGGATTGGCATCGGACAGAACAGATGACAGCTGCAACTATAAGCCTAGTTACATGAACCTGACTGAGTCAACTAAGGCGAAGCAGAAACCACATAGTTATCTGTCTCAAAGAACTCAAAGGCAATCCATGGACGAGTTTCAATTTCTCAAGAGGTCTGGGGTATTCTCTAATGGGGATTCAAAAAGTAGTGCTGGTTCTGAGCTATCTTCAGCCAACTTCTCTAAGCCGCTTTGCATGCCAACGCGATTGGAAAAGAACTCTGTGAAACTGAGGTGAAAGGGGCGCCTTGTTCATACAATCAGGTGAATTAAGTTCATTTTGATTTAGAAGATCAACAGCTAGTTGCTCCCTGCTATTTAGAATGTGTAATTTAAGTGTGTGCGAGGAATAGAAGAGTTCAGTCTTCATTTGTAACATAGTTAATTTATGAACATGTGGAGTCGAATATTTGCTTATTTTGAATGAGATGGGTCATTGAACTCATTGCCAGCTTTCTTGCAATGCATTGATCACTAGCAAATTTAGCTTCAACTTGATGATTTATTTCACAAAATCTACAGCGAAGACGTCTAATACATTTTCATATAAGTTAAAAGTTACTAATCTTCAGTTGCCTTCTTAAGCAAATGATGAGTAAGGTCTGATCAGGCACGTGGAAGGACATCTTGCATCATTTCCGCTTTATGACCTGAAGCTTGACACCATTCTTGAACTTGAGAACAATGCCAAACTCAAGCTTCAGAGGTGACTCCATATATGGAGAGTGCCGGAACACATACTTCCGGTATAAGTGAATCAGTGCAAGCTTTATTTCTTGTATGGCAAATTTCTGACCGATGCAGGATCGAGGCCCAAGTCCAAACGGTATAAAAGCATAAGGATGCCTTTGTTTCTCTTCTTTGCAGCTTGGATCAAACCTCTCTGGCCTGAACTTTTCTGGCTCTGGGAAGTTCTTTTGATCTTTCGCTAAAACTCCGAGGGCTAACCAAACCCAAGTCCCCTGCTTCTCAAAAACAAAAAGGAACTAATCCCATAAGGTTTATAATATATACAAACCACTTTCAGTCCAGACAAAAAGACATTTCTGCAAAGAGATCCTAGCAGAAGTAGAGCAATACCTTTGGTAAAAGATAACCGCCTATTTCGACTTCTCGAGATGTTTCTCTAGCAACTAATGGGGAAACCATGTAAAACCTCATTGCCTCTTTAATAACCTGCATTCGAAAAAGCAACAGATAAGCCAACTAATGAGGAAGATTCCTCAAATGCAACATTGAAATTTGAGAAGCCTTGCCTGATCAAGATAAGGAAATTTGTGTTGAAGATCACTTGCAGTTGGCATCTGATCAGGCGGTCCAAATCCATCGATCTCTGCCAGCAACTTTTTTTCTACTTCTGGATGTCCAGCAACCAAGTAGACAGCTGAAGACAAAGTGAATGCCGTGGTGGCCGAACCGGCAAGGAGATGCTCATAAGCAAGTGCACTAATGTAATCTGTTGTGAAAACATTCTTCGAAAGCCTCCCTGACTCCCTTGCATTCAGTATAACTGACAAGAAGTCCTTTGAACCTCGTCTGCTGTCTTTCATTCTCTTTTCCACAACTGCACCAAGCCGGCTAGTCAAATGCCTGTTATTATGTTCTATTTTCCCGTCCATAGTGCCAGGAATTCTCTTCAACATCTGCCAAAATGGCCACTGAAGTATGGGGACAAGTAGTCCTAGTATGATCGATAAGGAACCCGAAAAATCCATCTTAACCTGTGTTGTGGAATATATGTGTTGGTTGATAAAGTCTGAGACTTCATCGTCATTATTGTCTTTGTCATCAATCTTTTCGACTGATTCGCCGAAGGATTGTGGTTTAGAAAGGCCAAAGTTGACACCAAATGCAGCTTGTCCTATTACATCTGTGGCCAATCGAAGGGAGATGGCGGAAAATGTAATATCTTCTTCTACTTTCGCCATGGAGCCAAGTTTTTCAGTTGCACATTCAACAAATGACTGCATTGTAGGCACAAGGTTGGCTAAGTGTGAAGGTTGATACACTGATAATATAGTGTTCCGCATCGTCACCCATCTCGCATCCCTGCAGGATGCTCAAATTCCATCAGATATTCTACGTTACTCTAATCAACATAAGGAGAGATTCAAACTTGAGTGCAAGAGAGGTGGACACAATATCCTCATCAATTGACCTAATCTACATCTACGGTAACTTTAAAACGGTAGATATCCTATGCCTCTTTATACCAATATAACATATAAAATATATACCTGGTTAAAAAGAGACCCTTCTGATGAAGAGGGGAAGCTGCAAGGGGAGGTGGAATGCTTCTGTTTTTAATGTCTTTGAATTTCTTTATTCCAACTTCCCTACAAAGCTCTGCATCTGCTACAATTATGAGTGGTTGTCTACCGATATGAAACCTGCCAGGATATGTGCAACCAAAAACTTAAGAGCTGTGTTATGCGCATGTGTGGACGATTTATCTTAGCGTATTTTAAATTAAAGTTACATAACTGAAACGTTTGATTTATCACGAGATCTAATGTTTAACTAACATCCTTCATTCCAACCATACTAAAGGGGAAGCGAAAAAGGAAGTGACAAGAGTAACTTTTGCACGATCTACAGTCCACATCAAAAGAAGTCACAAACAGTTGCTAAGCTTGCCTTTCACACCTAGCATGCAGATAACTCAGAAAACGGTGGATCACTTGACCTAAATGGCACTAATTTGAAGTCTCAGAGTAATCGTTTTTCTTTAACAAAGCGATATCCTAAATTACTTTATTAATGTATGAAGAGTGGAGATTCAAACTTGGGTACAAGAGAATTAATACACTGTCCTGGTTAACTGACCTAACCATGTACGTAGTCCCGCGCTTGTTGTCAAATTTCTTTGAGAAAAATTAGGAGAAAAAAAAGAAGACAAATTACGCATAATCAAATATCCACATGCATAATAGCTACTAACCTGAAAACAGGGCCATACTCTTTAGCAAGAACTGAGAATATATCAGGACCATACTTTGCCATCAAGGGAATGTGTCCTACCAGAGGGATAGTTGGAGGGCCAGGTACCCTTCTTACTCCCCAGTAGGGCCCATATAAATACCCCAAAAGTCCTCCCAGTACTATCAACACCATGAAGATGGTAAACAACAGTTCAGTGCTGCCTATCATTTTCTCTCAGTCTATTGAATCTAATTCTTCGAAGGAGCAGAGCTCAGGATTTAATATATAGACTGGTGGTGGAATATTTTGGGGTGTCCCACTACTCACCGGAAGCAACCTGCTGAGCAGTCATTGGTTGATCCATGTTGCTGTCTAGATGATTGTTTTTTCTGTTGTGCTTTACAAATTATAACATTCCTGAAAATTGGGAATCCAATTGTCGTGTACTCGTGACGAGTGATTTTTAAGTAAACGAGCGACTTTACTAATATTTCTCCTTTCAATGTTGGAAGATATTCCGCATCTCTATTCGCAATACCACCAGCGGCGTTGAGATTCCTCTCTGTAATTCGTCTTCATAGAACCAGCAATATTTGTTTATTCTCTCCACAGACATTGTTGCTGTCATGTCATAAAAAAATTCATGGTGGATGGTGATCTCAAAAGTTCCACTATGTAATCAACGGCAGAAATTCATAAGTTCACCCACAGGGCCACACCCTACTAAACCGAAAACATGACAGGCGTCTCCACTGACATAAGCAACCATCCTTCGTCTATTGTCCACCACCCAAAGTTTGAGATGGAAGAACCGAAAAGGATTGAAGATTCCCACCCAGAATAACGTGGAGAATTGAAACGTCGAAAGTCGTATAATATTAGCATGAAAATTTGGAAGGAAAGAAGTCCGTTTGCGAGCCATTCGGTATTGGGTGGCTGAAGAAATTGAAATTTTTCGGTGGCTGTCCATCGGTATATTGCGAAGGACGACAGCGGTGAGCTGCCGAACACAATTTTCAGATTATTATTATTATTATTATTATTTATTTAATTTTTTTTTTATTGAGTGAAAGCCAGCTCTACGATCTAAGCTTGACACCATTTTTTGTAATTTAAGAACAATGCCATAATCAAGAAATAGAGGTTCTCCATGTTAATTAGTGAGAGTTTTCTTACTTGTAAGGAATATTATTTCCACCAATTAATGCATCCATGGCCCCAATTCCAAACAATATAAAAGCACTTAATTTTTTTTTCATGGTATTAGAGTAAGTTGGTCATCTGGTTCGGTGTATGAATGTTTGGCAGATGACAAAGTTGATGTCTTAATTTTTTTTAAAAGATCCGCCATAAAATATGGTACAAAACTCTTGTTTTACGTGATATAATTTAAGTGAAATAGTAATATCACATTACTGTTTCAGATATACTAAAAATTCAAAAATTTATGAGTGCAGAAATTATTGTCCATAACTCATTTGTCTTGAAATCCTTACACCAGCAATGATCAGATTCTTCTATCTCAATATTGTCTTCAATTTATTTATTTTTTATTTTTTAATTTAAGAAGAAGGGAAATGATTTGAAACTATGTATAATTTAGGAGAATGAAAATTTCAAATCCGGCATTAATAAAATTCAACATTTTATCCACTAAGATATTTGATACTTAAATTATTTTCAATGCAAACAAATACATCCCTCAAAATTTATATACATTCCAAGTTATCTTCAGGAAGGCAAATCATGCTGCTGGTTTTCTTGCCACAGGGGGACAAGTGTGAGATTTGGAATTGCTATTATTTGTTATGTCTTTTGTTATTTTTTTATTTTTATGTTTTAGAAAATTTCGACGGTGCGAGAGAAATTTTATTGATATCGAAAAAATGGTACTCTTAGTTAGAACATAAACCTAACCTCTCATAATACAAGAAAAAAAGATAAAAAAAATACAAGAAAAATGATAATATATATATGTGTGTGAAAAAAAGGGGGGACATAAACCTTACCCTTCTAGAAAGAAACAAAAAATGTACAAGAAAAAGAGGGGTAGGAGGGACATGAAAACCTAATCCCTCTAAAACCGAAACCAACTACAATTTGTTAATTATTCTTTGTTCTGGACTCTGCCTTCATACAAAAGAAATATCGATCTAATTGTCACCGTCAACTAAACCTTGGGAAAATTTCCTACAAAAATAAAAAGAGGACGGACGGTTATATAACAACTCAAATGGGGATTTGTTGGATAACAAAGGAGATGGTAATCGGTTAATGAGATAGACAACAATGAAGACACAATCGCCAAATAATGAAAGGGGTACCTGAGATTGGAAACGTATGCTACATGCAACAGTGAGAATGTGACGATGCTTACGTTCGACAACTCCATTTTGTTGTGGAGTGTAGACACTTGTGTGTTGATATTCAATGCCTTTGCTTTGGAAAAAATCTTTCATGGATAAAAATTTAGACCCATTATCAACCCTTATTGTTTTGATTTTCGCATGAAATTGAGTTATCAACAAAAGTAACAAACGATTTTAAAAGGTATTGAGTTTCGAATTTTATGTTGCATCAAAAAAACGAGACACTGAATGTGTAGGAACTTTATGAGGATCCCAAATATCACAGTGTAACAAATCAAATGGTGCATGAGTTGATATAGAACTTAAAGGAAATGGAAGTTTGGTTGGTTTGGCTATGGGACAAATAGTACAATTATTATCAAAAGAAACATTATTTGAAGACAACGGGGGAAGTACTAATTTGAGACGAGTTGATAAAGGATGTCCAAGTCGCATATGCCATAAATTTGAGGGATGGGAAACTTGACAGGAGAGATGTGTTCGTTGCAACGGCGACATGTAATAAAGACCACCACGTTGTTTACCTGATCCAATTATTTTCCCCGTAGCCAAGTCCTGCAAGACACAGAAAGCGGGAAACAAAATGGCACAACAATTTAGACAGTCAGTGACTTGGCTAGCATACATGAGATTTAAGTGAAGAGGGAACTCATAGAACGTTGTCTAATGTAATATCTGAATTGAATGGTATGATGTTAATGGAAGTAATTGTAGCCAAAGAGCTTGTGGGTAATTTAACGGTGAAAATTTGTTAAGATTTGGTTTCGGTGAAAAGTGAAGAATCTAAAGTGATGTAATTGGTAGCCCCACTGTCCAAAATCCAAGGTTGAGTAAATACATATTTAACGGAGGCAACAGTAAATGAAGACAAACCTACTGCATTTGCATAAACATTGTTATTACCAAGAGGAGGATTCTCTCCCCTCCTGATCTCTCTCTCATTTCATTCCTTCCTATTTGAACGGTCACGGTTAAGCCACATTAACATTTTATATTAATTTTTTTATAGAGATAATGAGATAAAAAATAATGTATGAGACGAAAAGAGGGAAAGGGATATAGATAGGAGGAAAGATAATCCTACTTCTATTACCAGAGGTGTGATTTAAATTCATTATGGACACAAAGTGGGTCAATCGTTGAAGCTGCTCTGCTGAGAGTCCGTGCAATGTGTTCGGTGAAGGCTGGGACCCGTGCTGGTGTGATTTGTTACTATGGTTGCTGCCTTGCTTTCCCCTTTTATTAGGAACCATTGTTCCATTTTTAAATTTGCATCTGTCTTCAGTGTGGCCCCTTTTATCACATAATTTGTAGTGATATTTTCGAGTCCTACAGTTGTCAACTGTATCTCCGTCGTTATCACAAAATTCACAATGGAGATTCTTGGAATTGTAGGAGAAATGGTTTGGTCGACTTTGAACAGCAGCAGTGATTGAAAATTTTTCCGTCGATGACATTTATTGTTGTGTGAGATATGCGATGGACTTCTGGAGTTGATAAATGGTTGGTGTTTCAAGTACTGTGTCTGACATGATGTTTGAGAATACAATCAAAGTTGAAAAAGTAGGCAGTCGGGCACCAAAAGAGATTTTTCAATATGATTGACATATGATGTGATATGTTACGTGTCATTATACAAATAGTAAAATATATGTGTTAAAAAGTTAATACCTTAAAAAATAAAAAAATAAATTCTCACCACTTACATTAAAACACGTGGTGTACCATCCGTATTCCCGTCACAATAAAAAATTTATCGGGCACCAAGACCTTATGTTCTGGGAACCAGGATCCTCGTCGGATCCATTCCCTAGGGATCTTGGGAATAAGCAATCGTGTCCGTTTA
The DNA here is from genome assembly GCF_041283825.1 of Pyrus communis. Lineage (NCBI taxonomy): Eukaryota > Viridiplantae > Streptophyta > Magnoliopsida > Rosales > Rosaceae > Pyrus > Pyrus communis. Next base: position 39,886,398 of record NC_142579.1, on the reverse strand, counting down.
TCGTATATCGTGCGGTCAGTTTTCGTTGAGTACTATTTATATTTGAATTTTAAATTTTAAATTTTAAATGATTTATGATCGCACGATATACGATAATCGAACACGATTGCGTGATCTCTAATATCCCTAAGAAATAGATCCGGCGAGGATCCTCATGCTCTGGATACCATGTTAAAATAGTTGAATATTCAAATGGCTAGATTGGAAGGCCATGACAAGTGACAAGATTGAATGCTTTTCGTGTATTAGCATTGACAAACTATACAGTGCAATACATACAAGCCTAGGTCAACTAATTAACCCTACAACAATGGCTAGAAGATAGTACCCCACATTTAGTGGGATTTGACTTAAACCATATTCGGTAAATATATTACAAAATATATTACTATGATATTTCTTAATAAATTAACATGTTACCAACTTTGTTGTTAACATGCTGCAAAGCTATTGTTTATATTTTAATACGAGTTAAAATTTAGTCTTGAGAGGATCAGATGCCCTCAAAAACTCCGTTACAGTGGAGATGTTCACATTAATTATTTTCATAAAATACCTAAAAAAATTCACCTCAGAAATTTATGATCGATTTCAAGAACATTACAGGACTGAAGATTTCACATAATCCTTTCATGCAACCAATCTCCAGTTGATTCAATCAGCGCATGATCATCATGTCCTCCTTATGACTCTAAGCTTGACACCATTCTTGAAGTTGAGAACAATGCCGTACTCAAGCTCAAGAGGTTTCTCCATGTCGGGAGAGTGCCGGAACACATATTTCCGGTATAAGTGAATCAGCGAGAGCTTTAGTTCTTGTAGGGCAAATTTCTGACCAATGCAGGATCGAGGTCCGATTCCAAATGGTATAAAAGCGTAAGGATGCCTTTGTTTCAATTCTTGGCAATTTGGATCAAACCTCTCTGGCCTGAACTTGTCTGGCTCCGGGAAGTTCTTTGGATCTTTTGCTAAAACCCCGAGTGCTAACCACACCCAAGTCCCCTGCCAATCAAAAAATAAATCCCGTGAGTATACAAACCGTAAATTTCGAGTTTGCACACGAAAAGTCAGGACTCGTTTGGAGCCTAAGATTGTATTGCATTGGATAGCTTATAAATTTAAGGTATGTTGAAGTAAGAAGGGAAGATGACCTTTGGTAGAAGATAACCACCTATTTCGACGTCTCGAGATGTTTCTCTCGCAACTAATGGGGAAACCATGTAAAACCTCATTGCCTCCTTAATCACCTGCATTTGAAAAACCGACAGATAAACCAAAATCCATTGGCAAATTGGTCTTCCCAAAAGAGGATGATTGATTAACAAGTAAACAAGAGCAGATAAATAGAAGCATTTGGTTAGGCCTTTGAAATTTCAAAGTTTTTACACATGTCAACATTGAAAATTCAGAAGACTTGCCTGATCAATGTAAGGAAACTTGTGTTGAAGATCATGAGCAGTTGGCATCTGATCAGACGGTCCAAATCCATCAATCTCTGCCAGCAACTTTTTTTCGACTTCTGGATGTCCAGCAACCAAGTAGACAATTGAAGACAATGTGAATGCTGTGGTGGCTGATCCAGCAAGGAGATGCTCGTAAGTAACTGCACTAATGTAGTCAGGAGTGAAGAAATTCTTCGAAACCGCCTCTGATTCCATTGCCTTCATAATTACCGACAAGAAGTCCTTCGAGCCTCGCTCACGGTCTTTCATTCTCTTCGCCACAATATCGTCAACCCGGCCACTCAACTTCCGGTTAGTACGCTCAACTTTACAGTCCATAGTGCCCGGAATTCTCTTCAAAATCTGCCGAAATGGCTCCTGGAGTATGGGGACTAGTAAACCGAGTATGATAGATAAGGAACCTGAGAAGTCCATCTTAAGCTGCGTTGTGGAATAAATATGTTGGTTGATAAAGTCCGAGACTTCATCGTCGTTGTCTTCTCCGTCAATCTTTTTGATTGATTTGCCGATCGAATGTGTATTAGAAAGGCCAAAGTTGACACCAAATGCAGCTTGCCCTAGTATATCAGTAGCTAATCCGAGGGAAAGGGTAGAAAATGTAATCTCTTCTTCTTTGGAGGAGTGCAGTTTCTCAGTTGCAGATTCAATGAAGGACTGCATGGTAGGCACAAGGCTGGCGAGGTGTGATGGCTGATACACCGACAATATAGTGTTTCGCATTGTCGACCATCTTGCATCCCTGCAGGATGCTCAAATTCCATTAGAGTCAATTAATTTTGGGCATCTTTGATGAGTATTTTGTTTTTGGTAAGTTCAATTTGATGTATTCGATATAATTAATTGAATAAATTTAGGTGCATCCTCCTCCACATTTGCTCATCCCATTTTTCTTCCTTGTATTTCTCCTCTATTCCTTACAAAAAACTAAAAGCAAGATAGTTATCAAACGAGCTATAAAATACTTTTAACTGATAGATTGTGCAATTAGACTTTCACTTAACAACCGGAAAGACTTCCATGCAACCGTTACATGAAAGAGTATCAAATTTGCTATATTCATGATCCAACTCATAAAACGGATGTAGGCAAGTTTTTCTCCAATAATACCTAGTGAAAAAAAGACCCTTTTGATGAAGAGGGGAGGCTGAGATGGGAGCTGGAATGCTTCTGTTCGGAATGTCTTTGAATTTCCTTATTCCAACTTCTCTACAAAGCTCAGCATCTGCTACAATTATCAATGGTTGCCTGCCCATATGAAACCTGTCCAAATTGTAATCCAAAAACCAAATGCCATTACCGAAATGCAGAGTTTGTTATGAGAATAAACTCTATTTAGCACCCTTCAACCATGCTAAAAGAGACTACTGGTTTGGTACTGAGGTGCTTTTATAAAAATTGGGTATAAAAAAAAAGCTGAGCTCAAAAAAATGTTTAGTAAACACTTAAAAATAGCTTATTTTCACAATTTTGGGTGGAAAAAAAAAACTAAAAACGTGAAGCATTAAAAATGAGTTTATTCTCACAGCACAACAGAAACAGTTTTTTTTCAAAGCACATCAAATACCAAATCAGCCCTTAAACTAGCTACGGCCTCAATTTGTCATTTTTTTTGTATACAAAATTATATTTTAAACTACTCTAATCCACGAAAATGGACCGAGGGTATAAATGAACTTGTGTTCAAGGGGCGTGCTTGCTACCCTAACCATATGTCCTAATCCATATATACCGAACCAAGAACCAGCTTGGCATATATATATATGCGAGGTTTGAGTGCCCCACCCCGGCGGTCCCCTAGAAAGCTAGAACTAGAAAACCTAAACATTTGGTCTCGGATAAGAGAGTCGCTTGTACACACAAATATGCTACTGACCTGAAAATAGGGCCGTACTGTTCGGCAAGAACTGAGAATACATCAGGACCATACTTTGCAAGCAAGGGAAGGTGTCCTAGCAAGGGGATAGTTGGTGGGCCAGGTACCCTTCTCACCCCCCAGTAGGGCCCATACAAGTACCCCAAAATTCCTCCCAATATTGCCAACCCCGTGAAGATTGTGGATATCAACCAAACACTGGTAGCAAACAACACTTCCATCCCCACCAATTTTCTGAAGGGTCTCCTCTTCTTCCAAGCTCTTCATCATCAAATATCAGAGCTTTGGATTAGGTTTAATAGATTGGTGAAATAGTGAGGGGGTTGTGGGGTCTTCCTATGAATGATTTCAATCGTGGAATTGTTGGTGCCAATCATCCTCAGCCAATGCTTTTTGTACTTTTTATTTTGAGAGTCTTAACGAAAAGCCACAGTACTGTTCATTTTAACGAAAAACCATATTTTTACACTAAAAAGTCAATCATGTTACTATTCACTTTACCCTTTATTTTTTCCTTATCATTAAAACTCAAAGATTTCAAGCCATTTTCATTAGTTTTTCTTTTTATTTTCTATATTTAGGGTGACGAAAAAAATTACGGTTTTTTTTTTTTTTTGAGCTAACGATATTAACTACACTAAGAAGGAGGGGTGGACTTAGCAATAATGTGGCTTAAATAAGCTTTTGACGAGAATTGAACTTAAAACTTTTCATTTACAAGTAAAAATAAATAGTACTAAACTATAGTATTAAATGGCAATCATACCGTTTTGAAGTTGACAAAAAGCATAAACATTCTTTTTTTCTTTTTTTCTTTTTTATGGTAACATCTCCAATCATGCTATCTCTAGGTCAAGAAGGCGAAGGCCCCAACACTGTTTTTAAAGGCTTGTGTTTTTGGAACCAAACATATAAGATGTTTGTGTGGTTTTTGTTCTAATAGCTGTTTGTGTGGTTTTTGTTCACTATAGTTTTGTTCTGCTGAGTGCTGTTGTTTTGGTTGGCGAATGGGTTTGTTGTTTTTGCTGTCTAGTAGACGTCTTTGTTGAGCAAGTATGAGTAGATATAAAATTCTATGTGTATATTTGTATTGTAAGTTGAAGCATATAGGAGGAGGTATGCTTGATCATGTGATTGTAAACCAGGAGTCTGATCCTCTTCACTTGTAAAAACAAAAGAGTATGGAATTGATTAATACTTAATTAGCTTTTCTGCATAATAAGCACTCTCATGATTTGAGTTTAAAACATTGCATAAACTTTTACATTTTTTTTAATATAATTTGGTCACAAAGTCCGTCCCATTCCAACATTGCTATCATGGGAAGCAATTTCAAGGAGAATTTATTGATAAACAAGAAAAATACAATATGTCAAGAAGGACATGAGGCCAAATCCAGACCATTAAAGAATTCATAACAACAATTCAAAACCTCTTTCAGCAAAACCTATAACAATGAAGCTTAGAAAGGTTGTGAGAATAAGCAGCTGTAGCACAAGGAGAGCATGAATCCCACCAATGGACACCAGGGTGATCAACACCATAATTGGCCAAACAATCAGCAACTTGATTACCTTATCTAAAAATATGAGAAATCTGAACCTGCATGGAGAATAGTAAAACTCTTATGCCAATTGACCAAAAACCTCCAAGGAATAGATGTCAAGGAAGGTGAGGATGAAGAAAGAAGATGAACAACCAGTGAGAAGTCGCATTCAATCCATAAGGAAGGCCAACCTATCCCAAGCTAAAGATACAGCATGAATAACATCACGTAGTTTTTCAGCATACAAAGAAGATATAGCATAAATTTTTACATTACCAAAATCTAAATTGACTGAAAAAATTTTGATTAGGAAGACTAATTATAGTGCAAGGATCCGCTTAACGACTCTAAGCTTGGCACCATGTTTGAAACTGAGAACAAAGAACTTCGAATGGTGCAGAATTCAAACACAGAACTTCGAATGGTGCAAAATTCAAACATAGAACTTCGAATGCTGGTATAAACGTTAGCAACTACATGAGCTATAAACCCCGTGCAACCAGATTCACAGTTTGACCTTCTATTTCTTAATTGGTGTCGGGCAATAAAAGCCTACACATTATGGATGGTGTTCTTAAAACTAAAATATGAAGAGAGAACTCGCCAAAACCCCAGGGTTTTAGCCTCTCTGTAACTCTTTGGTTGAACAAACACATCTGTGAATATAAAGTCATCAACTTATAAATAAGGAGTTATATTTCATAAAAATTACAGTTACAAAATTGAGCTTAAAGAACAAGACACTATTATTACATCTGCATAACTGGTGTTTGTGATAAGTAGATACACAAGCAGCCACTCTCAACAGCTAACTGACTTAACTAACTTAACTGCTAACTGCTATGTACACTGGCTACGTCGATCTGAAGCTACATCAAAAGTACCGAAACCCTTCACAGGTGTCCGACGGCTCCTCCTCCGCCTGCAATGCACGAAAGAAGAAACAGGAAATCAACACCAGTGGATACAAAGACGCACACATTTAGAAAGTACAAGTAGCATTCATTGAACGCAATCATCAAAGGATACAAAGAAACAGCAGCATTTGAGTTGGCCCCTTTGCAACATTCACCACTCCCTTCTGCAAATCACAAATCATTGCATTATTCATCACTTGCAACAAATTAACAAACATACATAGCGACTAGCTAATGAAAAGCAGAGTTCTTGAATCAATATACCAATATATAGATATAGGAATGGAGTTGCAGGGGACCAACTCAGCACACATTGCACTTCATCATCATCAGACACTTTTGTTACCGTCATCACGGCTTGGGCCGGATTAGATAACCCATTTGATCAACAAGGTCTTGCAAGTCCTCACCCCAATCTGCAGGCTCTGCAACCAAATCCTCCACCTCAACGTCGACTTCTGATTCCTCGCCCACCGCAGCAGCTTCCTCCTCCGGGTTGCCACCAATGAGGTCATCACTCCACAGCTCCTCCCATATGGTCTCATCAACAGAATCCAAGTTGCCTCCACCAGTACTTGTGGTTACTAAGCTCGGTTTGGGGTCTTTGAAACCACTGCTTGATTCATTGTCCAATGCAGCAGTTGAGAAAAAGTTCTCAATATCTGGTTCCATAGTTGCCAACTCTCCCTGATCCTGGCTTGCAGAGTAGTCCACAACGTCGATTCTAGGCGCTTCTTGCAGACTCTCCAGACTGGGACTAGCAGCCAGTCTCCGCTTTCTACCAATACCGTGCAGTGCCCTATTCTTGGCATTCTTCTCAGCTAGGTTTTGGAGAAAAGATGGATTATTAAGTGCTTTAGCAAGGAAAGTCATCATCTGCTGCTGTTTTTTCTCCGTGGTCAGCAACCGGCCCTCCATTGCCATGACTTGCTCCCTTGAATTTTGTTGTTGCTGCCTCAACTTCAAAATCTCCGTCATCAAAATGTTTCGGTCTCTTTTCAGTCTTTCAAGCTCGGTTTCCACTCCATACTGCCCCAATTCAACACAAGCTCCTCCTCCGGCTTCTTGTTGAATATTCTGCGAGACATGTCTCCTCCTCTTAATGGTCTTCAGCAAATGCCTCTGCCCTCCTAGAAAACCCTCGTTTGCGAATTCCCATCGGTCCGGATCAACCTTTCTGAAACCCTGCATGCATTCAGTTGATGAGCAAGCCTTGAAATTTCCTGAACAAGGATGTAATCCCCCAACTAAGGATTTAATAAAATGAAACCATGATTCATGACCAACAGAAGAAAGGGAATTGCGTAACAAAGTTAAAAACCTGTAATCGTATATATGATTCTGATTAATTCCTAATTTCCTACACTAAACCCAAAAGAATTACAGTACTAAGCAAGCAAAAACAAAAGAAAAATTCCATAAACAAAAAGAACCCGTCTGCAATTTCAGCATAACATGAAGAACGATCCAAGAAAACTCATGCTTTTTTTCGGTACTTACATATGTATTGAGCTGACGAATGAAGCTGGAGAAGTTACTGTGCTTGAAGTATCGAGGAAGAAGAGTGGCGGAGAACTTGTGATAGTCCCACACAACGAAGCTGTTGCGAGCTTTGCTCCAGGAAACAATGGCGTCCGTGGAAGGATCCTCCACCATTTCGAACGTCTTCGTGAGAAACGGCGGCGGACCCACCTCGTGCAGCCCCTCTATTGGCTGCGGCGAGAAGCTTGAGGACGACGAAGACGATGAGCCGACGGTGCATGTCACAACCTCCTCCTCTTTCACCAACACTCTATCCATGGTTATTGGTTTCCCCAAATTAGCTATTAGCAGGAATCTCAGCACCAAAAGACTGGATTTTTACATGTGGAAGAGGATTTTGAGAATTGGATTTCTGGATTTGATGCGATTCCAGGAATTTGCGTTGCTAAATTTGAGCTTTGTAGTGAAATTTGAGAGCTTTTCGGGATATTTTTGAGAGTGTTCCTTCTTTGCGATGTAGAGGAGAGAGAACATGTTACTTTTAAGGCGGTGGAAAGGAAAGTTCTAGAGAGATGTGGGGCTTGTAATCTTCTCTCAAGTTTGTAAGAAGTTTCTCGCAAATGCCCAAAACCTCAAAGCTCTAGAACCTTCTCTATGTTTTGGGTTGTGTTGAGGGACACGGCCCAATTGATGTGGTGTATATCATGGGAATAGGATTTTTTTCGGATTTCTTCCATCCAGATTTTTCAGATCTTTCATTTTTGTCTGTTTAACCGAAATTTGAACAGTCATGAACTAATTCCATGTTAACTTTCACCTTCACTTTCTTGTGTTCATCTTTCATTTTCACCTTCTTCTGTTAACATTCTTTTGTTCATCTTCTTTCATGTTCACCTTCTCATGTTCATCTTCTTCCCTCTTCTCCATCTCTCTCGATGTCTAGAATTAAAGAATCCAGATGGAAGGGATCTGGAGAGAATCCCTATCTTGTATAATGTTGATGTGTTCATTTGTGCTCAAACTAACTACTTCAAAGCTTATTGGATTATGCTAATTGACAAGGGCAATGTTTCTTGTTTATACAACGATTGGTGTATAAAATTAAGTAGTTTTTGTGTTCAACCTATAACTTAATCAATCAATAACTATAAACTCAACATGCATAACTTTTAAACACCAAAACACTGTCATTCAAACACAATCACAACACCACCATCCCCCAAACCAAATTTAAGAAATCTTGTTACAAATAAAGTTAAGGTCCTACCTAAAACTAATTGACAATATAAGAGTTGTCCATCTCCAAATAAGCCGTGGCAAGATTTCTTAGTTCTTTTATGTTAAACTTCCTCATGTATGCAAAAATGTAAGCCCAATATGTAGATAGTGTTAATTAGTTGACGTAGAGAATATGTAGTGATTGAACTTGACACATGCGCAAATTTTATGTGATACCAAGTACAAAGGTGAAGTTACACATCAAAACCCAAAAGTAAACGAAAGTAGTCCAACTTCTTATACACAACTTCTTAATTATCTAGTGTGAAAACTTCAACTAAGAACTCTGAGCGAGGACAATGAGGAGACTTCATATGTTATCCAGATGGACCAAAACAGTAAAGTTGGATGAGATTTTAGAATATGTTCTGTATCACCCAAAATAGCAACATATGTGATTAGCCCACCATATAGATAGTGGATCACCATATTCTTTGTCCCATGTCCCTTGAAAATTGGGCTTCTATCAGTCTTGAGCTTTGGGTCTGTATCTGAATTCACAGGTCTTTAATAAAGCGTTGTGAAGAGGTGTTGATATTTTGTTGTTATATTGTGGTGTATGTCATCAACATTGCTCGCTTGGGTCATTCGTCGTCGATGCATGCACATGACCCACGTGAGCTAAAAAAAAAAACCTCCATATGTTAATATTGCCAAGAAAAATACTTAGCTCTTTATATTCAGTAACAATGTTTTAGGAGGTAAATGTATTGCAGTTTAACATATGTTGTGGTACTATTTTTCTATAGATTTATTGATTTTTTTTATATGTGACAAACTGTGATTAACAATATGTATAATACCAGCAGATTCACCATGGGTCAACGGCGAGGTAGCTGGAAATGACGCTTGGGAAAGCCTCCAATGACCCCTTGGCCCATGGACGGAGCTATCTAGATGACTAAGTTATTTATGTAGCACCGTTGGACTCTATAATTTTTTTTTTAAATACGGCGTCAACGACGTGAAGAATAAGGTGATGATTGTGCTTGAAGAAAATTAGGGTTGTACCATAAAATCACTTGGGCAATATGAGGAGTAATTCAACGGTTTATAAGCCCTTGCAAGTTTTTTTCTTTCACCAATGTGAGACTCTATTACTTTCACATCCGCATGTGCCCCTCACGTGTGGCAAATTTTCAAATCATACCATGGACAACACAAATTGTGTGACGTGAAGCACGTGTAGCGGTTGAATTTCACACATGGGCGAACTTACTATGATACCATAAAGAAAGTTGAGATTTCACTATAAAATTGTAGACATCGAAATTTCAGTAAAACAAATGTTCACCAATGCATTAAAGTTTTGACGTGTCAAGGCATACATGGCATACGCCACGTGTTGTACAAATTGTACACATGGCGTGTGACTCAACAAAATAGGAAGAAATACCCTTGAAGGATTAAACAAGTTTTTCTTCTCATTTTGGGCAATGACAAGGCAAGTACATTTCAATCCATTGAGGATCAAAACAAGTTTTTCTTCTCATGTTGGGCAATGACAAGGCAAGCACACTTCAATCCATTACGGATCAAAGCAAGTTCTTCTCATTTTGGGCAATGACAAAGCATACACATTTCAAGTTTAAAATGGTGTTAAGTGGGAAATTAGGCCATAAGTTACACCACTTCAATTTCAATATTGCATTAAGTGGGAAATTAGGCCATAAGTTAGACCACTTCAAGTTTAAAATGGTATTAAGTGGGAAATTAGGCCATAAGTTACACCACTTCAATTTCAATATTGCATTAAGTGGGAAAATTAGGCAATGGTGCTTGGAAAGGAAAAAAATATTTTGTGGTGGTGATTCATTCTCAAAGCCTATAAATAGGCTTCTCCATCAAGGTATCAAGCATCAACCAATTCACAAATACATTTCTCTACTCCCAAATTGGAAGAGAACTCCCCAAATCCTTGAAGCTTTGAAACTCTAAAGCTTTCAAGCAAATCCCGAAGGATCAAGAAAGCTCTCTTCGTTCTTCATTAAATCCTTTTTCAAGATCAAGCCCCGACGGCCCTTGAAGAAAGTGTTCATCCGTTCATCCTAAGCTCAAGCCCCAACGGCCCTTTGGATCAACAACCTCAACAAATCCACACATCCAATCGTTCTTCAAGACTAAGCCCAAAAGCCCTTGAAGATCTGCTCATCCATCAACCTTCAAGATCAAGCCCAAAAGCCCTTGAAGAAATCCACACAACCATTATTCAAGATCAAGCCCCGACGGCCCTTGAAGAAAGTGTTCATCCGTTCATCAACTGTTCATCCTTAGATCAAGCCCCGACGGCCTTTTGGATCAACAACTCATCCACAAACCTACACCCTACGAAGATAGGATCAGAGGACCAAATTTGAGAGAGATCGTAACCCCAAAATCATAAACACAAAAAAATATTATTTTGTACACGTTATTCTGGTTTCTTGTTTCAAGGAAACTTTTGTGTTCACAAAAATCAATTGGATACGAAAAGCAGCCGACTTCTTATTATTAGCCCTTATAATATTTTATTTTTTATCGATATGAAACTCTTTTAACTTCACATTCTTACGGTTCTTGTACTGCAATCCCGTTTCGTATCTTCTAAAACAAAATTAATGACAGACGGTTGAAGACTTAAGACGAGAGGAAGAATCCAAAAGAAATAATCCAAACAATGACCAAAAACAATACACATCACGTGCGCATAAGGACTAAATTAACAAGGATCAACGGAGCTGGCATATGAAACTTGCAATTTCAAGTTCCAACCTTTGCTTCTTTAATAAACTAATTTAATTAATTAATTAATTAATCGATTTATTAGTGGTAAGCGTGATTCGAATTATATGCAATTTGGCTTTGGATGGTAAACAAAGGTCGAAGAGTAAAGTAAAATACTGAGGCTGACAAGAGCGGACCCCTCTCTCTCTCTCTCTCTCTCTCTCTCTCTCTCTCTCTCTCTCTACACACACACACATATATATATATATATATATATATATTTGCATCAAGAATGAATGATGAATTATATACCACTAATAGTGATTGTTAGCATCATTAACAATATGAAGCAAACCAACCATTGCGTATTTAATTGGTTAAGAAGACGAGCTTTTCCCCTGCTCTCGAAGGAGCCCACCGATGGTGTGTCAACTTGTGCACACTAAACACTTCCATCTCAGAGATGCACAGAGAGAGAGAGAGAGAGAGAGAGAGAGAGAGAGAGAGGAATGTGTCGTCATGGCTTTTCTAATACCACACCACGAATGTAATGAACGTGGTCCACTATTAGTAATATTCTACACGATTTCTGGGTCTCCAACAATGCTTTTCTTTGTTTTTCCACCTTTTCCTCATATGACTACTTTGGATTCTTAAATAATGGAATTTCACAACATATTAACATTTGACAATTATATATATATATCTGCAAGTAAATCTCACAACGTATCAACATTTGATAACCGCATACAAAGGTGTCCAAAATTCTGATTAGAATTTTTTTTTAAAAAAAACATTTTTAATCATTTAAAATACTTCTCAAATGAGTTTTAAATTCTTTATCAAACGAGTTTTAGTCTTCCCCTTCTGCTCACCGATCTTCTATTGTTTATGAATTTATGATTTATTGTATATAACATAGTATAGGTACAATAACTCACTGCGGAAAACATTAGTTGATAAGGTAAAATACACACACACACACACGAATTCGAAGTTCATGTATTATTCACAACTAGTGGTTTTTTTTTTTTTTTGGTTCTATAGAAATAAATAAATTATGCATGCAATGAATTGACTAATTATTAAAGAGAAAAACTGAGAGGCAAGGAACCCTTTGGCTTAGGTCAGCCTCTGCTATGCCTACCAGTTTTTGCCGGTTCTGTTACCATCAACTAGTACCACAAACTTTACTTTTTCTTGGACACATTGGACACCAATCGAAGCATCTCTCACTGGAAAATGGATTTAAGATTTGGTCCATTTTGACAATTAAATTTTCAGATCGATCCCTCTGATCTGATGAGCTTGTCTGAATTGCTGATGGCAACGATGACGACTTCAACTTGTATATAATGTAAATGGGAGGATGATGATGGATCGATGGATCATGGCTTTTCAGATTTGACCTTCTTCTAAGCATGGCCACCACGAGTGCCAGCACTCTTTCCTCCAATATCCAACAAAGCAATAAACCCTAATTCTTTTTTTTCCTTTTGGTCCACTACGTACGCTGCAATTCCCATTGCACTGTAAAATCCAATGTTAATATTGCTCTCTTTGTGAAATCTTCTGTGGTTTCAAACAAGCAAGCAATGAACCGTGAAAGTTTAATTAGTAAACAAGACGAGTAAAATTTGATTAGAAGTTGGGAGATTCTTTCATGAAATTGTTGTTACAACTGCTTTCTCTATCTCATTTATCACAATCCTAGCCACACAGTGAATTTAATGTTGTTAATTGCGTTTTCAATTTCTCACTCGTGCCATGACTAAAAAAAGATATATCTGTCACTATATAGTACACCATAAACTTTACCCTAAAGGAAAGGTTTTTCAATGTGAACAGAGGGATGGTACATCACGTATCACTGTACAAAATGTGAGATATGTGTGTAAAAAAGTTTATAAGTTAAAAAGTATAATTTTTAACCACTTATATAAAAACATGTGATGTACCAATCGTATTCTGATCACAATAAAAAAAATTTCACCCTAAAGAAGATATATATATATATATATGTGTGTATATATATCGAGGCCAATGGGAGCATGCATGCCTTATTAATTTGATACCCAATATATATATATAATGTATATATAGCTTCATTTTCATATTAAATAAAGTTAGGTTTAGACACTTTTCCACTCGCCACTACAAAATATTGTAATCATATATAAGATCCTCTATGTCACGATCAAAAGAAATATTTTCCTATATAAGCGATATTTTTCAACTTTACATAATATTGTAGACGTTTTATTAGGCTAATTAGGATGCATGTGTTTTGACTTTGAAAAGGGCAAACTGCCTACTCATGAAATGGGAACGTATGTGTACAGTGCTACTATCCATACACTCAGTTTTATCTTTTATACGTTTTTGTTAATTTTTGTTATTATACCATCTTCAATTCATCCGATCTGAAGATCATAAATTGAGAAGGGTATATAAAAAGTAATAAGAGTTGTGTTAATAACACCACTCTATATGTGTTGAGGAAGTTAAAAACAAATTTGGGTAAGAAATGGATGTCTCATATTTCAATGTAAATGGAGTAGTACACTGATTAATGGGAGAAATTATTGTTTTATGAACATGAGTGATACATTACGTGTCATTATAGAAGTGGAGGAAAGTTTTATTTTTTAAGTTGTTAATTTTTAACACAAGTATCTTATCACTTACAGAAAGACACGTAATGTACCAAATCTTGTTCTAAACACAGTAAAAAATCTCTCGATTAATGGGGGAAAACTAAATAAGTTTCAACATCTTATTGCCAATGCATGCCTTCTCACAAGTCTCATCAAGAAAATTACCCTTGTATTTTCGTCATGAGTTAGAGTTTTCACTCGTTGGCTGTTCATTTTGCCAGCAACGAAAACTTTTATTTGGATCTTACGTTATCTATCCCAGTGTCGATCGATTCTTTAAGCTCCCAAGTTGACACATGTTCCATCTTAATTATTAATTGGATTTTAAGTGAGAGTATATAAACTACCGAAAGTTAGTTCATCAAATGTAAGAATTTTGGTCAATGTTCAATCTCCATCGATCTTTTTTTATTTAATAATTAACAATTTAATTCAATAACGCTATCATTTCAATATAAACAGTTTAAAAGTACATATTTTTACTAACTTTTCTCTCTTCGGTTATAGGTAAATATCCATAATTCAGTATAACAATTTTATTCTCACTTCTCCCTCTCCTCCTCCTCCTAGTATAAAAGTTCAATAGTTGCATTGGTTTACGTATTTATATTTGTTTTATTTGTTTTTATGTACTCGACTATATATTATACAATGTCAATAATAGAATAACAATGTGAAAATCGTATCCCTAAATATTTATGTTTAGTTGATGAACCCCATGCTGCCATGCATGCATCATTAAGAACCATTCCATAAAAGATTTTGTGAACCACACCCGAACATTTATTTCTCTTCAAGCCTCTTAATCACATGGCCAAGTACTTCTTAACCTGTAATCTTAATTATGTCAATGGTTGGTTTCCATCCTTTGTAATTTTGGTTTCAATGTGACATTATTTATATAATTAATTACATGGAGCCCCTTGTTTTATTCAGAGAAAATTTCGTCGCAAATAACCGAGAAGAGTTGAATTCTCCTTTGTCTTATTCAGAGAAAATCTTACAACAGATGAAAAGAGAGAAGCTGAATTACTTGTTATAACTTGACTTTTAAGGTGATTTGCTTCTTAGTTAAGAATTTTGGTCAATGTTCAATCTCCATCGATCTCTTTTTTATTTAATAACTAACAATTTAATCCAATAACGCTATCATTTCAATATTAACAGTTTAAAAGTACATATTTTTACTAACTTTTATCTCTCCAATTACAGGTAAACATCCATAATTCATTACAACAATTTTATTCTCACTTCTCCTCCTCCTAGTGTAAAAGTTTGGTAGTTGCTTTCGTCTGCGTACTTATATTTTTTTTATTTGTTTTTATGTCCTCGACTACATATCATACCATGTCATAGAATAACAATGTGAAAATCGTATCCCTAGATATTTATGTCTAGTTGATGAACCCCATGTTGCCATGCATGCATCATTAAGAATCATTCCATAAAAGATTTTGTGAACCACACCCGAACATATATTTCTCTTCAAGCCTCTTAATCACATGGCCAAATATTTATTAACCTGTAATCTTAATTATCTTTTACCAAAATATATCTTTTAAGGTATATATAGGAAGTGAATTGTTATTAGCATTCCAAAAATCGTATTCTACACTCCAAACTTTCTATATTTGGAAAGAAAAATACATTTGTGAGGAGTGTAGAATGAAATTTTTGGAGTGCCAATGTCACATCCCGGCCCGGGTGGGACCACTTCCCGGGCCCGCTCCACCACCGTAGCACGATATTGTCCGCTTTGGGCTTACCATTCCCTCACGGTTTTATTTTTGGGAACTCACGAGCAACTTCCCAGTGGGTCATCCATCATGAGATTGCTCTAGCCTCCTTCTCGCTTAACTTCGGAGTTCCTACGGAACCCGAAGCCAGTGAGCTCCCAAAAGGCCTCGTGCTAGGTAGAGATGGGAATATACATATAAGGATCACTCCCATGGGCGATGTGGGATGTCACAATCCACCCCCCTTAGGGGCCCGACGTCCTCGTCGGCACATCACGGCCAGGGTTAGGCTCTGATACCAATTTTTCACATCCCGGCCCGGGGCAGATCACTTCCCGGGCTCGCTCCACCACCGTAGCATGATATTGTCCGCTTTGGGCTTACCATTCCCTCACGGTTTTGTTTTTGGGAACTCACGAGCAACTTCCCAGTGGGTCACCCATCATGGGATTGCTCTAGCCCCCTTCTCGCTTAACTTCGGAGTTCCTACGGAACCCGAAGCCAGTGAGCTCCCAAAAGGCCTCGTGCTAAATAAGGATGGGAATATACATTTAAGGATCACCCCCTGGGCGATGTGGGATGTCGCAATCCACCCCCCTTAGGGGCCCGACGTCCTCGTCGGCACATCACGACCAGGGTTAGGCTCTGATACCAAATTGTCACATCCCGGCCCGGGTGGGACCACTTCCCGGGCCTGCTCCACCACCGTAGCACGATATTGTCCGCTTTGGGCTTACCATTCCCTCACGGTTTTGTTTTTGGGAACTCACGAGCAACTTCCCAGTGGGTCACCCATCATGGGATTGCTCTAGCCTCCTTCTCGCTTAACTTCGGAGTTCCTACGGAACCCAAAGCCAGTGAGCTCCTAAAAGGCCTCGTGCTAGGTAGAGATGGGAATATACATATAAGGATCACTCCCCTGGGCGATGTGGGATGTCACAGCCAATGACACTTCTCTATATGAAAACTCCATTAGAATAGTCAATGGTTGGTTTCCATACTTTGTAATTTTGGTTTCAATGTGACATTATTTATATAATTAATTACATGGAGCGGCTTGTTTTATTTGGAGAAAATTTCATTGCGAATAACCCGAGAAGAGTTAAATTCTCCTTTGTTTTATTCAGAGAAAATCTTACAACATATGAAAAGAGAGAAGCTGAATTCCTTGTTATAACTTGACTTTTTAGGTGATTTGCTACTCAGTTAAGTCTTCAATAATTCAGAATATTGGGTAGTCTAGTTTTATATCCATTCAATTGACAAATAAGCAAAAATATTATTTACTCAATTCTTTGAACCGTTCATTTTCTGTATCTGACTTATTGAAAGAATGAGGATTATCTCCGGATCCTATTTGTAGGGACCTAGAAATCTTCACATCATGTCCGTTCATCGTACATTGTGCGGTTAGTTTTCGTTAGATATTATTTGTGTTTAATTTTAAATAATAAAATTCAAAATGATTTATGGCCGCAAGATGCACGATAAACGGTTAGGATGTGAGGATTCCTAAAATCATTACAATTTGAATTCGGATGGGATCCAAATCCTTATTCAAGAAAATCATTGTTACTCACCTAGTTGAGAAGGGAATCTACTTCGAGAAAATTAGAATTGGATGCCTCATTTTAGACTTTTGTAGACTAAACATTTATACTTTTTGAGTTTTTGATTAAGCTTTTAAAACATTTGATTAGGATACTCAGACTTGAACTACTTCATATTAATTGAAATTAATTTACATTTAAATATCTGCTGTATATTTTAAATAATTTCAACTATATTTAAGTCTAAAACTTTAAAATTTTCAAATCTAAATGTATGCCCACGCCAAATGAAAATGTACCAATGTCAAACGAAAACGTACCAACCCCGAATTAAAACGTACCCAATTATAAACTATATTAAAATGAATATTCATCTTTTTGGAATGTTTAAAAATATGTTTGATTCATACACAATGCTCTAGATAGTCTTGTTTTTTGGTAGATAAGTCTCTGGAACAATTTTAGTTGATCGGAGATAAATCTTTATTATTGTGGATAATGCTAAATAATAACGATAAATCATATAATTTTTGAATTAACAAAAAGGCTATTGTCTGTAGATTAATGACTATTTCTATTAAAAAAAATGATTAATTAAAGTAATATAAACTTTTGCATTGTTAACAACTCTTTCTATAAAATAAAAAAAGTAATTAATTAAAGTAATTCCTCTTTATTAGGATAACAAGTAATAAAATTTATGTTTTGAAAACAAACGTAACAAAAATTCAAATGTACTAAGAAGCTAAATGGACTATTATAATCAAACGTAGACGAGTTTTGTTACATTCTATTTAATTTACTGAAATAAATATTTTAATAAAAAAAAATCTTAAATCATCATAATAAGATATGCATAAAAATAGGAGAAAAAAAAAAGAATGCTAACATGAATAGACTTCCAATAAAATAAAATTTGCAAAAAAAATAGATGTTTAATCTATGACATTTAAAAACGAGACGGCTATATCAAAACGTCTCTCTTAAAACTAAAGTGATAAAGAATCTCTCAAACACTTAATTTATGCTTTATATAACTAATAACTTTAATGTATTATATTTTTTCACAAACCGCCCAAGAAAAGTCGGATCTTCTTGGTCGAACTTGCGTTTAGGGTTTAAGAAAAGAGAGAGTGGGCCCTTGCAACTTGGGATGCATCCCTTAACTCAATCTTGAAGACCATATGGCAGACACCATAGTTACCACCATCAACGGTGCACCTTTCACAACTCCAAGATCTCACAATTCATTTATGGGTGGGTCCCCTGTTCCACAACATAGCCACCCCCGCATTAGCTTTACCATACGGACACACCACGTGGATCCCCACCATTGGCCGGGGCCATGCAACCGAAAAGTAGCATGGGCCCTGCCCGGCTATCTCAACAAAGCCCACAATCTCCATGCCCGAAGGAAATTAAAAGAAGACGCCACGTGTCCGCAGGGGAACGTCACGATGACGAGAAAAGTGTGGTCTGGATCCGATGATTATGTCATGTGGGGAGCGGGTCCCGCCCCACTACCCTCTCGCTCACATTAGTCCACGTCGGCTGACCCGGCCCTTTTATCGCTAGGGTAGGGCCCTGCCGGGAAGGGAAGGGAGGGGCTTTAGCTCTTTGTTACGTCAAGGTTCAATCTTTACCGTTCCACGTCGAAGTCAATGTGACGTCACCGTCATTTACTACGATGACCATCTGATCACCTCCCCCCCCCCCCCCCATGTGACTGCTCCCACGCATTCCACCGGCAAATATCCAGTATTTCCGAGCTACCGTATTTTTTCGTTTAAAGATTCCCACGCGCTTTCTAACCTCGTGCACGAAAGCCTTCCAATCATTCATTCACTCTTCCTCTTTTCGGTTAATTTTTCTAGTCATGTTCAATCTCTTTCAAGCCCAACTCAACATTAGGTGGTTTGGAGTTCGGTTTGTCATAAGTAGTAGCAATTACGCTTATGAAAAATCGTTGAGCTGCATTTGTAGGGTGTTTAATTAATAATACAGTATCTTTTATGAATCGTTATTTTTCAACAAGTATGCTGTTAGAGTTTTGAAACACTTCTCTTATCTGAGAACTTATAGTTTGATGCCCACCCGATGGATCGATAGGATTGTTTCTTACCCTTGGTTATGAATAAAACAAAATAAATATGCGAATGTCATGATCAATAATAGGAGAACATCATCATGGCAACTATATCAAAACAACGTTAAAATGCTTCTTCATTTAAATATTTTATTTATAAATTAAGATTATGAAATGAAAATTAAGACTTAAACGAAATAGAGAATTGGAATAGAAATAATAGCAGTGTAGATGAGCGCGTGGGTGTGAAAATGTTCACAACCTTCGATCCCAAAGAACCTATGTAACACAGTACTTTGTGATGTAAGCAAGCACACCTCCTCCCCCACCCCTCTATCTCTCCTTTTATATTTATAAAACCCCCCTCTCTCACACCCACCACTTACCCTTCCCACCTCAATTTTCCCCTTGCACCCCCCCCCCCGGTTGACATCATATTTCCTCACCACCTCTCTCCATTTCTCCCTCAATTCACCACCTCTCATATTCCTCTGGATTCCCCGACGATGCAAGGCCTACGGCGTTGCTCCAACGACGTCGTCAACCTCGGCCTATCCCCCGCCCCGACCCCGCCCTCCCCACCCCCTCCCCCTCCCCCAAACCATTCTTCTTCCACCCTCTCCATCGACGTCGCCGAGTCCGCTGAGACCCGCATCCGCCGCCTCATCTCCGAGCACCCCGTCATCATCTTCAGCCGAAACTCCTGCTGCATGTGCCATGTCATGAAGAAGCTCCTCGCCACTCTTGGCGTCCACCCCACCGTCATCGAATTGGACGATGACGAGATCGCTGCTCTCCCCCACGACGACCAAGAACAACAACAGGCTTGTAGTACTCCGCCCGCCGTCTTCATCGGAGGCACGTGCGTCGGCGGCCTCGAGTCCCTCGTCGCCCTCCACCTCAGCGGCCACCTCGTCCCTAAACTCGTCCAAGTCGGTGCCCTCTGGGTATGACTACTCCTCCCACTACATAAAAAAAAACAAAAACAAAAATTAAAATATCCATCTCAATCAGTCTCTGTTTTATAGTTTTATTATTGTAATTGTTGGCCATGAACATGTGCTAATTATTATTATCAATATTTTTCCAAAATTAGGAGAAATAGAGAGCTTGTTTTCAAGATTTGTAGTAGCATGCAGCACAAGATGCACAAGATCTCGATGTGACAGTATTCACGCAAATATGTTATAACGGACGATCGTGATTTGTTTAAAATAATGTTACAATAATTTCCTTAGGGAGGAAGTTGATATAATCTCGCTTTCAGTGTCGTATACGGGAGATGTTTACTAAATTACGTACATCGATCGCTTCTGATCCACGTTGAACGACTTCGATCTGGATTCTAAACAGTCTCTCTCTAGCCAGTAGCCTGGTCCCACAGTGTGGGGTCTTTTGATGATAAATTAGCAATTATTGGAGCATCAGGACCGTCCGATGTGTGGACTTCCTGGTTAGGTATGTAGCTCTCTCGATCTCTGTCTAGCTCATAGCTCTCTGAACTCTGAAGTCCTGGGTTCTCTGGCAATGGAATGTGATTGTATCATTGTTGTCGTTTCTTAACATTATAGATTGTAAATTTTGTCGTTTTTTTTACTTAAGATAAAAAAGGAGGTTAATTAATTCAAGAGATTTTATATTTGGTTTATGGGTCCTCACTTGCGATTATTGAGCAATCCTGGCCGTTGAATTTTAGTATATTCTTTTGTTCCCAAGTGAAAAGTAGTAGGATCTAGACGACTGGTCGTAGTAGTAGTTGTTGTTTTGGGCATCAATCTCATGATCTTAACCAAGAGATTTTTATACTACTTGTAGAGTGTGACAATAGGCTCTGGCAATCAGTATTTTAAATTATAATTTTAGGGAAATTTGTGTTTTTCTTTTCGAGTAACTGGATGATTCACATAAACTGTGATAAGAAGATTCAAACTCGAACCAGAGGGGAAAATATTGTTCTAATTAAGACTAAATGAAACATACTTGGAGAAGTTAATGTTAATTTTGATAAAATAAGTAAAAGAAATATATCTTTAACCGGAAAAGTAACATTAAAACGCATGGTGTTCAGTTCATTAAAAGTATTGAATCGTAAACTGGTATTTTAATTCAATTATTTCGCTTCTAAAATATCGCTTGTTTGAGAAAAGAGAAGAAAAAAAAAAGACAGCTAAATTTCACCTGAGATCGAAGGCAAGGACAAATGATAGTTTGTTACCATGCACGAGGCCGTGTTCAATTTGGCGGTGTCATATGGCGTGGTTGCTTCTTCAACCACCCGACAACCCATTTCACCATCACTGCACACATCATAATAAATACCTATTTAGCTCAGCATACGTACCGAATCCTTTGTTACCATGCAATTATATGCTATAAAATTGCATTTAAATTTAGATTATAATAGTTGCAAGTAGATATCACACAATCGTAATTTTTTACATTTTGTTACGAACCCAACTTCTTGAAAGCATCGTAAGAGATTAAGATGAGTGAACTCGTCAATCTAGCAGCTACATCTACTATTGCATACAAAGAGAATACACATTATTAGAAAAAAAATTTGTTTGTATTTTACTTAGCATATAGTTACATTAGTTTATAATGCGTATTCTCTTAATATTCCCTTTTACAATGTTATTTTGTACTGACATTGAATTTAGAGCTATTTTGAGAATTCTTTAAGAGCAGTTCCTTCGAATACCCAATTGCAAATTATTGCCCCCAAAAAAGAAAAAAAAAGGGTTTCACAACCTAGATGAAAAAGTCAGGCAATCGGTGAGCTCAATTGTGTCGGACTACCTAGTTTGGCAATTCTTGCCTAACCGCGTGTGCCCGAGTTAGATATGACGACATGTTGACGTCAACCATAATAAATATCCAAATTCGCCGTAGCCCGCCATTGTTCCTCTTCTAGGGACTCCTCATCGCCCTAGCTTGCCATTGATTCCCACTTGTCATCGTCAATCAAATAGCGAAAATAATTTTTTTAATACCAATTGCTTAGACGATACATTTAAAGGGATGAAGATGCACTTAGTCAATCACTATCGCTAAAACAATAATTGCCTATTGCCCAATTACCTGAGCAATTATTGCTCGAAGGGGTAGAACTGCTTTATAGTGAAAACCAAGGCAAAATGATATTTTCTCTCTCCTTACAAGGCAAAGAGAGAGACTTTTATACAATATAAATAGGGAAGTGTTATTGGCATTTTAAAAATCTCATTTTACACTCCTCACAAGTATATTTTTCTTTCTAAATATAGAAAGTTTGGAGTGCCAATAACAATTCCCTATAAATATCACTAACGATAATACTCTAAATGAATCATGCACTGCTATGTTAAAATAAAAATGATGCTATATACTCACTTGTTTTTACTTTATATACATCTTTTATAATTTTTGGATATCAGATTGAATGAATTTAAGAAGATCAAAGACCATAAATCAACGAGAAGGTGTGTAGAAAGTAAAATCATGTGTGTGTAAGATAGCACCACCCTAAAACAATGATGAGACATGATTGACTTAAGATATCGCTTCAATTGCCATTATTCACATTTTGATAATGAGAGCACATTCTGAAAATACGTTGGAGATGCATCAATACCTGATTTAAGAGCATCTCCATAAGAGATGCAAAAGAAATTGAAATGTAAAATCTCCATCTTAGACTGAAAATATAAACAAAAAACCTAAGTTCACATCTTCCTTTACTTGACGGTGAATCCACCAACCAAAGAAAGAAAATAAATAAAATATCAAATTTACATACTCCTATTAGAGTAACACTTGTATATAAAGCTCTCAGAAATATAAAATGAGATGGCAAATATAAAACTTCCATCTCCCTATTAGAGATGCTCTGAATCATTAACAACACACCAACACAAGAAAATAATACCAAAAAGTGCGTGTGATTATCATAATTAAGCAACATAATTGATTCTAATTTGATGATGAGCTTGTGGTTTACCACGAGAGCCTCGTCAATCTTTTCCAAATTTAGGAAAGAATGATGAGATGTTGAACGGTTGATAAATTAAGGGTTAGAAACCCAACTCCACGTCACATCAACCCGCCTGGGACCCGGTTTCTCCTTTGTCCTGGGAAAAGACAAGTAGTATTAGTGACGGTGATGAGAGCAACGCCACTAGCTACCACAAAACCCACAATTGCCACAGTCCAAGAGTGCGTGTCCACCTTTTATTCTTTCTTTTAATCGTTGATACTACGTGGCAGACATGCAGTGGGCTTGATTGACTCCATTGGCCTGGCTGGACCCCCCCTCCGTGTAGAATCTTACAGCCTCACGTCACAAGAATCTCCCTTGTGATTCCCTTTATAAATTTAAACGCTGAGGATCTCTCAACTCTTTGTCGTAAATTTTTATGTCAAAATTTAAAATTATTGTGAAAAAAAAAGAGGTTGCGAGTATGAAGAGATTCACTTTTAAAAAATTTTATATAGCATTTCTCGAAATATATGATGGAAAAAAAATTATAAACATAAGTTTTTAGAGAGTTTTAACAAAATATTTTTGATACCATTTACTTTTAATGAGAAACCATATTTATATATTTCCTTGATACTATTACTATACCTTTAAAAGAAGCTTTTCATTAAAAGGAATTTTTTTTTTTGGACATTTCTTTGGTTTTCCTAAGTTTTTAATGGAATTATTGGGCAACATACACCGATAGTTCCTTGTTGGTAGGGTATTAAGTTACACTTTGCCCTAGTTTAAAGTGGCAAAAGCCACTTTAGTGCAACACTTTAGTTTTATGATTCATTTTTCGACAATTAGCAGGAATGATTAATTTTTAAAATTCCAGTTACTTGAATAATTATTTTTAGCACTGACGATATATTAATTGTATATTGATGATTCAACGATGATATAATAACACGTAATGATGATAAAATGACGAAGTAATGAACACCGATCATTTATGTAACCAATGTCCAAAATTGATAATTTATGCTAATTGCCTTTCATTTTTCTGTAATTGTGATGTCATACTTGCACTCAAAAAAACTTCAGTGCGTCTCTATGACTATGATAACTTTTACACTGAATATAATTAACGATAATCATATATGAACCTAAACAAAATGTGGTAGTGTGACTCTAAAGTTTACTTTGAAATCTATTGGGTGCCTGTATATAAGTTTTTTTCCTTTATATTTCAACTTCATTTCCTAAACCCTCAATCTAGTGTAAAAATATCGATGTACTAAATTTTTTTTTTTTTTTTTTTAACAAATGATATTATCTAGGAGATGAGTTGAGCCTCACAATGAGCTATCAATGATGTGGTTCAAATTTTCCTTTGGCAAGAATCGAACTTAAAATCTCTCATAAATGAAGAAGAATACATTTAGACCGTAATACTAAGTGACGATTTTTTAAAAGAAGTTAAAGATGCATAAAATAAATGAATTGGTGATATAAAATTCGGACTCAAAGTCAAATAATATCAAAATAAACAGAAAATCTGTTTTGGAGAGGCCCACTGAGCAAGCTTCATACTGTATACTCACCCAAAGGTAAAGCCTCCACCAGATAGTTTAGTGAGTGGTGACGCCGACATCAGGCATTACCTACTAATTAGTTCTTAATTATCATTTTAATAATTTATCGAAATCTTTCATCTGATTTGATTAAACATCAAAAGGAAGTACACTTATTGCAAGGGAATCACAAGGAAATTAACACAAAAAGTTCGAGCATATGAGTTTTACTTAATGAATAACTGTTAGTCATTGAAAGCCGTTAATGAGTTTGGATCTCATTGTGAGATTCGACGTTCATGTACTAAAGCCGTCAATGAGTCTGAATCTCAATATGAGATTAAACGCTCATGTATGACGGCTATGAGGCATCAAGTAGAGCATATGCTGATAGTCTTTGTGGATATTCGCAATAAAAATGAGAGAAGGCAACACAAAGAAAAGTTGATGATGTCAAAATACTTTTGGATCTAGGCATTTGCCAACATTCCCACCCTTCTATTTTTTCAACCAAAAAAAAAATCAGTGAGTAAATTGCCAGAGCCTCAAAAAGCTCAGGTGGCAAAGATGAATGTCATCACTGCGTGTTAAAAAATGACAATATCGAACTCATCTGCACTTTACAAAATATTTCCTGCACTAATTTCCCATTTTGCTGTCGTTCTAGTCCTAAATCTCTAATCTTTTGTTAAAGAGTGAGCGACGGGAAAAGTGATTTGGTGCTATAAACCACCCCAATTCATGAACTTCTTGACCTCGTCATACAAAACCAAGATGGCAGCAGCGCCGGTACTCCTAAACACATTCGAAACTGCACCACGATAAAATGAAGTCACCCCTTCTCTCCTATATATCTTCCTCCAGCAGTCCAAAGTGTTATTGTACATCCGCTGTTCCAGTCCAGACTGCATCATCATCCGCCTCCGAACTGTATCAAGTGGATATGACAACAACCCAGCTGAGGTTGTGACTGCCTGAGCCACTGCCCAACGCTGCCACAATGGCAAATCACGTTGAGAGTCTTCTGATAAAATTTCCTTCATCGTATCAAAGCCTCCAAAGTAAAGCCCCCGGTGAATGACCATTCCCTGTAAGGAGGCTGGAAGCCCTCTGTAAACCCCTTGAATCCCGTCCTTTTGGCGAATGGTAGACAAGAAATGGTATATTCCTCGAAATTGACGGATTTCAGTTCTTCCAATGTCAGCAGCCAGGCGGGTATGTGCAATATCAAGCGGGTATATTATGATCAATGTTGTACAACCAGCAGCAGCTCCAGCCATGAAATTTGCAGATGGACCAGCCAAAAAATGACCATCTTGAGAGTGTCCACTTCTTAATACGTTCCTATAAAGGTCCTGTTACAGAAATTAATTATATGGATAATGCACTGGGATATCATAATGAAATCTTAAGAACTATTCCATCAACCGCTGTAGCAAGTAACAACTAGAACGGCAGACATCAACTTTATTGTGTTAAATTCAAAATGTTGTTGGGAGCTTTATTCATCGACTTTGATTTAAAATAACTCATTTAAATGAACATTTGGATAAAATATAAACTTTAACAACTGGGTACTGACTGACTAATCCAAAGATAACCACATCTTTCATATCTACTTATGCTACTTATACCATCTGATCAGGGCACAATGCTTAATCTATGTTACTCTCCTATAATCAATTGTGTCAGTACTTTCTGCTTTCCTCGCTTTACGTATGACAATAATATTACCAAGACAGATACTATGGCATTGGGGACGCGGGTCAAGAAATCCAGACAGACGGGTTTAGTGTGGTTAAGCCTAAACTTCATGATTTCTTTGGGTTACACTTCAGACATACTTTCCTTTTCTAATTTCCCTTTTCAGGCTAAACAAGGAACGGCAAACTCCAACCCAAGATCGCAGCACTTACAGTGTCATAAATCGAGACCACTTCTTTTTGTTTTTTTTTTTTGGGGGGGGGGGGGGCGGCGGGGGGCGGGGGTGGGTCAGCTTCCTTGTATTCTTATTTACTGCATCAAAGAGAATCCCACATTTTTAGGCTTTCTGCTATAAATCTTGGTTATTGTTGACAACCCCTTTTCAGACGCTTACAAACACTGGCTGCATGGTCAACATGATATAATTTTTAACATTTTTCAAAAGGCCTAGTGCCTTGATATCTCTTTCTTCAATGCTATCTTCACCTCCCTGTTATTGTCAATCTCTCTAATTTCCCTATAAACTAATGCAACCTAAAATTCTACTTTTCTTTCCTCTTTTGTAAACTAATGCAACCAAAATCTACTTTCTTTTTCCTCTAAACCTGTTTTGACGATTAAATTTCTACCAACAAAGGCCCGGTACAATCCTTGTCAACAACCCACATTCTGCTCATCATCCAATATGGATGTGTTAGCATCTCAAAATATTTTAACAGTGTCGCTCAAATGGTTTTGTAAGGTCCGTGCATTTTAGTTCCATCTAGCTCACTCTGCAGAGTGTCAGTTACTAGTTCAACCAGCTGTTCAGTTCTTGGAATGAAATTCCACCATTATTATTTTCACTATCAATGTTGACATGCTGATTCTGATCCCAGAACTAATTAAACCATGCTAAACAGTGACCTAAAGATCATCCTTATAGTAGGTGAACCAGAAAGACAACGGAAGCATCCATGCTTAGTGAACAAAATCCCACATCTACACTCTGCTTACTCTCAATCAGATGTCTCCAAACATTATCTCATAAAACAAACGAAACCATAGTGTAATATTCCAAACCCGACAAAAAGTACCTCGGCAATGGTTTAGTGGTTGCTTAGCAAGCACACGCTTATAACAATCACGGAATCAGGTTCTCCCCTTTTCTCTCTCCTCCTTTCTTTCTCCACTTAAAAATTCCACCTAATAACTAGCAGTAAAGTATACAAAGGAAGCGCTGCAACAATATGGATTCTTTTGAGAAAAAAAACAGATATTTGAACGCTGCATTTGCTAACAAGCTCAATCACTCACCTAATGAACTTCATGAATAAAATCTTGTTCCCTATAACTGCAAACAAAGCCTATTCAAGTTCATACAGCCCGAAAACAAGCTGCATTAGCGGTCATCATGAAATATCAACGGATTTCCGAAGTACTTCATCGTAACATACTAGTGAATGGAGCCAAAGGTAAATCAATCCAAAGGTAATCTTGCATACAGAACTTTAAAATGTTCCAATAAGAACACTATTTCTTTCATCTTTACTATTCTTTTCGCTTTTTCATACTAAAACTGGGTTAGATTCTAACCAATCCAACGATAAATCAAACCCATTGGCCACAAACAGTTCCCAACCAATTAAGAGAAAAATCCAACCCTTTAAGAGAACAATCCAAAGGGACCAAAACCCAGAACACAATCATCCAAATATTGAAAGCAGAAGAAATCAAAGAACTGAAAGAACATTACCTTGAGGGAGAAATTGAGAGCGACCGAAGGGTAGTATCGGAGGACGCTGCTCCCATTGCCTCTCCAAAGAGACAGGATGCCTTCTTCCCTGACCGTCCGGGCGATGCAATCCACCATCCCCTTGAACTTCGTCCGTCCACCGCCGAGAATGGTCAGGTTGCTCTCCTGGGTCTGCAGCAAAAGCTTGGCTCTCTCGATTGGGGCCACAATCGTGTGCACGACGCTGCCCATCACCGCCCCGGCCATCAGATCACGGTGGAAGTTGGTCAGCCAATCCGGCGGCTGTGACTTCGACGTTTTCGCTTCTGGGTCGTCGTCATCTTTGCTCATTCTCTGCGGGAAACCCCTCCTCTATCTATCTCTGCGGAAAATGGAAGAAGATGGAAATGGTGGGAAATTGAGGGGGCCGATTACCCATTTAATACATATATTAATCAATGAATCAAAGAGATTAAATTAAACCCAAATCCCAATTTCCCCAAAAGATCAAAGCTTTATTGTTGATTAAACAGATTAATTAAAGATTGCTTCTTTGTTTCTGTTTATTAGATGCTGGAGAAAACGGAATACGCGCTGCACCTTCCGGAAGTATCGACGAGGGCTTTGGAGGTGGGATACATGCACCCCAGGATTGATCGATAAGTATGAATTTTGTTTTGCCACGTATGCTCTGACCTCTGATGGGCAATGCTTTTTTAATTATCATTTGCCGCCCATCTTTCATCGTTAGAGTCCCATGCCGAGTCAGAGCTGCAGAGTTTAATAATTAAGAGAAACAAAAACTAAACGAGAGATTGAATCGGAACAAAACTTACATGAAACGAAAACGTTGTTAGAACGACACTCATTTAATATAAGTCATGTCTTGGATACATTGGATTGGAGGACAAGTTTATCAATTCGGTTAAAACTTTGACATTTCCAGTTAAGAAGAAGATTTTAGTCAAAAGAGGCACAAGATGGTGTTTCATTTTTGTAAGATTGTTTAAATTTGTGTGTCATTTGCGTCAAAGAAAATGCAAGTTGGCCATTTACAAACCGTGCATTTTGCGAAAGCTTGTGGTCCTTTCTTTCGAGAAAAAAAGCTTGTGCACGTGGATACGAGTAATTTCTCAGTGAGATGTCACATTGATAGACTATTTAATACTATAAAGCTCATTAAACATCATATGTCGGTTGTACATGACATATCAACTATATCGTTTATTCCTACTAATACGTGAATAATAAACACTAGGAGTCAATAACGCTCTCTCAAAAACTAATCCATGCACATGACATAACTTAGGCATCAAAGCCCAAGTATAAGCTAACCCATGATTGATGAGGCCCATTTGAATTTGTTTCCTTCATGGACTTTTAACTTGGATGAACTAAGAGGGCCATTAAGTCTTAGCACCAAGTTTACTGGGCTGACCTCCAACCCGACCCATGTGATAAAAACCCAAATCGGAAATTTTCCCCTTTTTTCCCAACAAAAACAGTAAAAACTGAAGCGCGTTATTTGTCTGAATTGAAACCAGCAGAGCTGCAGGAGGGACAGGATTACATGTAGAGAATCTTGAAGGAAGACCCCTACCAAAAAGTGGACAGTGAAGTTGAAACTGACAAATGAATGCAAACAAACTTATCTTAATTTACTCTGTAAATCCAAATTTGTATGTTCCCACATGAAATGAAGAAATATCTATTCGTTTGAAGCTTGTTCTTCTTCCTCTTTCTAATAAAGTGTTCTTATATTAACTCTGTGTTCAAGGAAAATGTGAGGTCGATACCATCTGACCTTAAAATTGTTAATCTACATGTATCTACATTCATGTTTGTGGAACTAACAAAGCAACAGGGATTCGAATTAATCTACATGTATCTATTCTACGTAAGATCTTAGAATTCTTAACATTGTAAATTATAAAGTAGAATCTTAATATACTAGTCATTCATGTTTATGGAACCAACAAAGTAGGGACAACTAGAATCGGTTCATATTTGTGTGTACGATAATCTTAACACTCACGGGGCGTTTGTTGCGCCTGACTATGTCGGACTGGATTAGCTTCAAGGACTAAGCTGGACTGACTTATACTAGACTAAACTGAACTAACTTAGTGAAGCGTTTGGTGCAGTATTGGACTAAGAAGCTAGATAATAACAAATTCTAATATTATATTATTTAATATATAAATTATTAATATTTTATTATGATCTTATCTTTTTCTCCATCTTTTCCTACCATTTCCGTCCCACTCTTTTCCTCCTCTCTCATCGTCCCACCCTCTCCCTCTTTTTTTCCTCTTAGACCTCTTAATTCATGTCTCTTTCTCATTCCTGGTCAAACTCCTTATTGATTCCAGTCTCTATTTCTCTATCCTCCTTCCCTCTCTACCTATGCGTTGTTCGAACGGAACCTCATGGCTCCAATTTTCCCGACGAGTTGCAGGTTTTCCGATGTGTTTTTCGACCAACCCTCGTTAAATTGGATGAAGTTAGCACCGCCAAAAAATTCATCACATCCCTGGACCGAGATCTTAGCTTTGAATGCTCGAATCTGTCATGGATTTGAAGAAGCCCAAACAGGCCGAGACTTCAAGGCCATTTTCCGGCCACATTCGACCACATTTTGGCCTCGATTCAGGTAAAATCGTAATCTTGTCACTCCCAGCTTCAATTTGGTATATTTTATATGAAAGTTGGTTGTGAAATGGATCTGAAAGAGAGTCGGAAAGTTAATGATTGATCTAGGTGACCGGAGATGACGAGGATTCTGTCGGGAGTGGTCGTTGAGCATGACGAGGACGAGAAAGAGAGGATAGTCTTAGCTAGTCCCATGGTTATTGGGGGGTCTCGCTAAGACCTCTTAGTGAAGGGGTTTGTCCATACTAGTCCCCTTTAGTCTCATTAATGTTAGTTCCAGCATGGAACAAACACAGTATTGGACTAATAACTAGTCTAGTCCAGTTCAGTCCAACTTAGTGAGGGCAAACAAACGCCCCCTCATAGTATTATTAACTATAGATCATGATACAAACATACCAGTTATTTATGTTTGTGAAACTAACAAAGCAGGAACGACTAGAGTCAGCCCAAATCTATTTGCACAATCATCCTATTCCTATCACTCCTAATATTAGATTATAAAACATAATAGCAACGTACGAGTTATCTAGCTAGCCATCTACATGTATATTACTGAGCTACGCGCGCGTACACACAAAATAAACTATTAAACGATGGTGGGTTGTGTTGTGCAAGCACTTGGGACCGGCCAACATATACCCCTTCTTAATTTGTTGCCCTATTCATTTTGCAGGCCAAGAAAATGTCAGAATAAAACTAGCTAGCAATAAGCTATAAATAATGTTTTAATATTGGAATTGGATTACTAAAATAATAATAGGTTAGGGGGATAGTATAAGAATGAGGACTGTTTTCCCACAAGCATGTCTCTGCTCGAATGAATATGCAATCATCCTTATATATTTAAATGATGTGGTTGCAGATGCACAAATCAAAGTTATAAAGGTTTTGCATTATTTTTCCTTTCTCTTTTACCCATGATGTTAAAGGGCATAATCAACTTCTTATCATCTCTCTCTCTCTCTCTCTCTCTAGTGTGCTGTGTGAAATCTAGCTCTCTTTTCACTTCGTTGCTTTATTTCTACTTTTCATGGGAAGGGAAAGGTGGGGTTATTTGAATAAAAAGAAACTTAAAAAGCTTACAAAATGCAATTTAATTTGTAATGGTGACGTTATTTATACACACAAAATTGACATCCTAGTTAGCTAGTTGGCAGCCTGAAACATTTTGAATATATAGGTGAAATCATACATGTGTATTGTTAAAGTGTCGGTTTTGTATGTTCAAATATTGATTTTAAAAAGATGGATAAAATTAAATTATTAAACAAGTAATTTGAGGGACTGGGAAGAGAACAAAGGAAAAGACAGAAAGTGCACGTCAGAACAAGCCTGTGGTTGGGCTGTGGTGGTGGATGGGTGGAGAGCTCCAAAGGGAATCCCTTCTCATCCCTCCCTCTCTCTCTCTCTCTCTCTCTCTCTCTCTTCTTCTCTTTCTCTCTCTCTCATGCAAGACATACACATGTCTTACAATTAAGCTTTCTGTTTATGACACAAAATTACTTGTTCCAAATTATCATAGGGTTTTTCCTTGAATTTTTCTTGGTGTTTGTCTGCAACTCGACTCTCACCAGCAAACCGAAGTGGCTCTTGCAGACATAAATTTAATCAAGAGAAAGGTTGGTGCTAGTATTCTATGCTAGCTAGCTACTGGAAAAGTTCATGATTCTTATTTTCCTTTAAACTTAATTTATATGTAGCTTTTTTTTTCTTATTAATTCTGTCTTTTGATTACTGGTTGAATTTTCTTGAAGGGTTTGAAGGTAGAGAGAAGATAAATCATGAAGGCTAGCTAGGGAAAACAGAATATTGGTGGGATTTGTGTGAAGCTGAATTCATCTGTACACATTCTTTTACATATATATAATTCTTTTCTGAACTAGGGTTTGCAGTCAGATCTAAATCCTGTCACAGATGTGAAAGTTGAGATCTGTTGCTCAATTCGTTCATGAAACTGTATACAAACAATTGGTGTCATCCTATCCTATAATTTAAAGTAAAGGGTGTTTTAATGATGAATAAAGGTTTGATGGTGGATGAGAATATGTCAAATCTGACTTGTGCTTCTGGTGATTTAAGTGCTTCTAACTCAAGCATCAGAAATGAGTCATCATCTGCTGGCACAGTCTACCCTCATCCCCCATCCTCAGCACAAATTCAGCAGCAGCAAGCACCGCCACCGCCAAAGAAGAAGAGAAATCTCCCAGGCAACCCAGGTCTCACCAAATCAAAATTAATTAATAACCAACATCGACACAGAGAAATGATATGACTTCTGCACACCTATTTTCTCCCTTCTACACATCTTTCTGCACATCCTGTTTATTCATATCCCTTGAGAATTGTGTAATTCAAATACCAACTATGAATAAACATGAGTGTACAAGAGGATTAAAGGATGTGAGAAAATCACATCCTTCTATATACTTACATATCATGCATGTTAATTTAATTGGTTTTTCTCGTTTAATTTTGGTTTTATATATTAAAATTTTAATTTTGAGCAGACCCGGATGCTGAAGTAATAGCCTTGTCTCCAAAATCACTGATGGCAACGAATAGATTCGTGTGTGAGATCTGCAACAAAGGGTTTCAAAGAGAGCAAAACCTTCAGCTTCATAGAAGAGGGCACAATCTGCCATGGAAGCTAAAGCAAAGGACGGGCAAGGAGGTGAGGAAGAAGGTGTATCTGTGCCCGGAACCAACATGTGTCCACCATGACCCATCAAGGGCTCTTGGGGACTTGACTGGGATCAAGAAGCACTTCTCTAGAAAGCACGGTGAGAAAAAGTGGAAATGTGAGAAATGCTCAAAGCGGTATGCAGTTCAGTCGGACTGGAAAGCTCACTCCAAAGTCTGTGGTACAAGGGAGTATAGATGTGATTGTGGAACCCTTTTCTCTAGGTAAGAGCATTATAGGTAATTAATTATTAATATAGCACTACCAGAGAAAGATTATAACTACATTAACTAGTTTTTAAGAATCAACAACTTAGGATTAATATACTTTAGAATTAATATCCATGCGTGAGTTATTAATTGGTCGGGTATCAATTGATATACATTGTCATATGAATTATGAGTCACATGTTCATGAGTACCAAATACTGTAGATTAATAGTTAGTACCGAACAATCCATAACCTTGATCCTGCACAACCTTTGTGAAATGAGGAGAGAGAAAATCATATGGTAATTAGCTTTTGATGAGTTGTGTTGGGTTACATATATAAAGCGATTAGTGTAAGAACCTTTAATGTGTTTCACGCTTACACACATCTGCTACTGTCTTTTGTCTTCAAAAAACAAAAAGAACGAAAATACAAAAAGGTCCATATGTGAGAGAGAGAGAGAGAGAGAGAGAGAGAGAGAGGACAACACTGTTTAGGTTACTTTTTTATGGTTGGTTTTTCCTTGCTCTTTTTGTTTTCTTGTGGTTTTTTTATTTATTTTTATGATGGGGTAACTCTA
The DNA here is from genome assembly GCF_041283825.1 of Pyrus communis. NCBI lineage: Eukaryota > Viridiplantae > Streptophyta > Magnoliopsida > Rosales > Rosaceae > Pyrus > Pyrus communis. The sequence goes on along the minus strand of NC_142579.1, from coordinate 39,852,047 downwards.
CACACAGGAGGGACAGTTTCATCACACACAGAGCCTTTTGTGATGCTTTAGCACAAGAGAACAATACAAGCTCTGCAGCTGCCAGATCGGTAATGCCAGCCTCAATAAACCCACTTCTCTCCTCACTCCCCCAACTCCATAGCCATGGCCTCCAAGCTCAATCAGCTGTCAAGAGAGAACAGGATCAGCATCAGCAGCAGCTCCTTCCTCCGTGGCTTTCATTCTTGCCAGAAGGCGGCGAAGCGGCCAGCCTCCCTACTATGAACCTCTCCGCCTCGCCATTATTCTCCACTTCTTCATTCCAGCAATATTATTCTTTTGGCCAAAACCCTAACCCTAGCAGCTCTTCTACTGCCCTACTCCCTGATAACTTCCAACTTCAACAAAACACCGCTTCCCCTCACATGTCAGCCACTGCCTTGCTTCAGAAGGCATCGGAAATGGGTGCGACCATCAGCAAATCCTCCCCTTCCCCATATTTTCTCAAACCACCCACCCACCAAGCTCACATTTCCAACGAAACTTCGCGTGACCAAGCAATACTATTGGATGATGGATTTGGAAACAATGAGAGTAAATCTTCACTCTTCCATGATATGATGATGATGAGTAGCTCTCATGGTTTTGGTCATGATCATCATCAAGTCTCGTCGTCGTCGTTTGGAGATCATCATCATCAGCAGCAGCAGCAGCAGGCTTTCAATGGAATTATGGTCGACGGTAATTTCGTCGAGATTAATAATAATAATAATAATCCTCCAAATAATTATAATAAACCGAGAAGTACTGACAACAACAACGAGGGTTTGACGAGAGATTTCTTGGGACTTAGAGCGCCATTTTCATCAGCAGCAGCATCACATGGCGGCCATGGTGATTTATTCAGTATTAATATGGTGGGGCTCGACCATCACCACCATGTGAGTACTTCTTCTTCTTCTCCAGCTGCTTATAACAATGGACAGCAGAATGATCAGAACCAAACATCGTGGCAAGGTTAGTTTGGTCATTTTCAGCATGTAGTCATTAATTTTCCTTCCCTGTAGAGAGAGAAAGACAGCAGTTGCAAACTTACCATGTCTGAGGAATTCTTGAATATTCTGGTTAATAGGCTGTTTGAATGGTGCTCCAATCTTGCACTATTCTTTTTTCTTGCTTTATTATTTTGAATATTTGGTCTTTTTATAATAGTTTTCTGCTTTTTTATATTTTACTTTGCAATCAATATGGTTACAAGCCACCGACGATGATATATTCCAACTTCGAGCAAATAATTGATTGTAGTGTGATGTGGTGGTCTACAATGATACGTGAGATTATTTTTGCTCAAGATGATTTAAGATTCTGATCACGATTGAAAGCTCATTTAAAATAAGCAAAAGTGTTTAAGATCATCAAAAGTGTATTTGATCATCTTTGAGAAAACAAAAAGTTAAAATCGTTTTTGTATTAAAATACACTTTGAAATGCATTCCAAAAGAAACACCTTCTATGTTTGTCTTCAATAAAACACTTAGAGTGTTTGTTCAAGAAGCACATGCACATTTTTTTTTAAATGATTTGCGATTTTGAGTTTTTTTTTTCTTTAACAAATCAAGTTTTAAGTTTTAAAAAATCACTTTCAAACAGACTTTTATATTTTAAAGCGTATTTCTCTGATTCACCGTTTGTATAACTATGTCAATTTTTACTATGAACTTTTTATTTTGAGCAATACCTCATTGAACTTATAAATAGCTAAATCTCTCCTTACTCCTAAATTTCCTTACATCTCTTTTATTTTTCCGTCCATATTTGCCATGGGGGCTAGCAAGTGAGCTACTAACAAAATGATCACGTGCTTGCCGCATGACAAAATTTAACGGAGACATGGATATGATGTAGAAAAATTAATAGTACAAAGTAAGTGGTAAAACGTTTTGGAAGTAATTGGTTAAAATAAAAGTTCAAAGTAAAAATTGAAACAGGTTACAAATTTTCAAGAATAAATCGGTGAATTACTCTATTCCAAATTACTTTAATTTATTAGAGGCAAATTCAAACTTGAGTGCAAATGTTATCAACTAACAAAACCCGCGTAGCTGATTGCATTAAGTGATTAAGTACTCAACTTTTAATGTATATATCCGTAATCACAACCTATACATGAACGCACACATGCACACGAATTTGTTTCAGAATGTGACCAGACAAACTATTTGATGTCTCAGAAATGATAATAATTAAAGCCTATGAAGACGCTGAGAGAAAGATTCGACAGTACAGTACTGCATCACTGAACATTGATGTGTTCATATCATATATATCAAAGCTTTTTCTTTCTGAATATGCCATATCTGAATTATATGTGGATGTTCAACGCAAAAAGTAGATGCTTTGTGCACAATGTGCAGTGCAGCTGCTCCATAGCTCTCTCGTGTTCGTTTCAATCCCGAGGCTGTGACTGAGAAAATAAAAGCAACGTAGAAACCCCACCTAGTTAGCCTCGATCATGTTCATGCTACGACTAAGTTTAATAGAAAAGCTTGATAATACTTATGCATGGTAAATATGTTCTTTTTGGAAAAGCACCCACTCATGAAGTACTTCTCAAGTGTTTCTTCCAAAAAGCACTTTGAAAATGCTTGGTACAGGAACAATTTCAAACGAATCCTGAAAGTTTGATATTAGTATGTCGTAGAACAAGCGAGACATACACAAGGCCACCGTTGTGGGTACTTTTCTTCCTTTTCCTTCCCCTTGGGCCTTGGCCTCTGGTTACTTGATGACTGATGATTTGAGTTGGGTCGACGCAATTGACCCATTTATATTGGGCCGTCAGTTCAATCACCCCTATGAGATAACATGTAGTGTCACTGTCAATCACAATTACAATTCACAAGTCACAAAAATAACCTAATGTAGATTGACCTGTGACGTTCTGGATTCTAGACTCTCATAATGTATAGTGTTAAAAGACAAGTACTTTTAATTACTTATAAATACTTTGTCCTAAGCTCGTTTTGCGTATGTGAAGTGAGAATAAAATGATCAACTTAACCCAGTTGCACTTCTTGAGCTTGTTGTTTGTTAAATTGAGAGTCATCATATTCGGCTATTGTAAATAATGAATTATTATAATAATTAACTCATTATGTAACTTAACCCGGAATCTTCATTTTGATATAGTTCATAGACAATGCTTTTTGTAGGAATACTTTCCATACCTCCAAGGGTAAATTGGGGATCTAGATATCCGTCCCACCGAGGACAATATGGACAGTTTATCTCTAAGCATGCTCCTGGGACCTTCGTAATCTCTCCCTCTCCGGAAACCTTCCAAAGCTCCGCGCTTTCCCCCGTTTTCCTTCTCATTTTCTCGCCATCAAAACACCACCGCGTGCTTACGGACCGACCCATCAACGCCTCCGGAGTTTTGAGTTAGAGAGAAAAAGGCGCGGTGGATTTAGAGGGAGGAACAATCAGACATTTTTGGCCTTCGAGCAAGAGATGGCTTTGAGGCGCCTGATCACTCAGGTCGGTTGAATCTCTCAGCTGGGGTTCCAAGTCTGTGAATTTATGCAGTTTTCAGCTTTTTATATGCGATAGAATTGTCTTCCCAGTGAAATAGTGTGTTTCTTTTAACTTGATCTCGAAAACCTTAATTCCTGTATTTTGATTGCTTAGGAATTTGGTCGTTAGGTAAATTTCTGTAACCATGTTGTTCATATTTGCGGTGTTGCGGTATACGGGTTTGTTTCGGTTCGAGTTTTATGGGTTTACACCAAGGAGATGCTTACATTGTCAAGACGTTGGAAACTAATAATTTAGATGTTAAAATATGTACCAATTGGGAACCCAATGTGAGATGGACCTTTTGAGCTCATTACGAAAATTTGGTGTTATCTGAATTTTTCGTTTTGTCTTAGTTTGTTTCTTGTATCAGCAAATGAACGGAGAGTTATTTGAAAGGTCCTTCTAGGCGGTTCAAAGGCAGATTATGAGCGGTCGAGGTTGCGTTGTTTCTTTTCGATAGGAGTGTGCATAGTCGTATTTTAAGGGTTGGGTCACCTCTTTTGGTCTTAAAAGAATGAAGAAGTTTGATATTTTTGTTGGTTTAGACATACTATTATCAAAATCCCTCCCTTTCCATCGTTGAGAACTTGCAATCAATGCCTTAATGAATGCTGTGCTCGAGTTTGTTTTTTCCAATTAAGTTTTAATTTCCTATCTCAACGAGCAAAAGGATGCAACCAATTTAAATTTTAATTGCCTTCTTAGACATACTTACTGTTGTTTCCTTGGGCTCTTTTTAACTCCATGTTATTTCTTCAACAGGTTTCAAGGCATCGATCAGAGTTGGGACAGCTGACAAAAGTGGTTGCCAGAACTTATCATCCTACCAACAGGTTCGGAGGAGGTGCCGGAGGTATCACAAATTAAAAATGTTTTGATTTGTATATATTTTTTTCGTTCATTTCAAACTTCCAAAGAATTATGTTTCTTGTTTATTATCTTGTCAATTTGTTCCTTTAGGTACCTCATTGTTTAGGCTTTAAATGAAAGACAGAATACTCATCTCCATTATCTTCACTTATAGAAATGATCGCTTACTTTTAAACCTTATGCAGGGAACAAGTTTTTAAGTGCTCAAGAAAGGTTCAAGTCGAGCTATGTTGGCAATTTCGCTTGTAGAGTACGCGATGCCGATGAAGCTAGTGAAATTTCCTATCTGAAAGAACTTTACAATCGGAGTGATTATGAAGCAGTGATAAGAGCATTTGAAAGTCAACCATCATTACATTCTAACCCTTCAGCACTTTCTGAATATGTGAAAGCATTGGTAAGAGTTGGCAGGCTGGACGAGAGCAAGTTACTCAAGACATTGCAGAGAGGTGGGTAATGGAACATGGTTATGTTTCCTTTGTAATTGTTTATACCAAAATTATACCATATTTCGTCTTTATCTTGTAGACTTGTCTAGAGTGTGCTAAGCTTATGGATGAAGTAGAGTTTATAAAAGTGAATTGGATGATTGTGTTTTAGTACCCTGCTTTATTACAACTAAATTCCCTTTCTTTTTGTGATATAGGGATCCTGAACTTCTGTTGTATTTTCTGTACGAATAATGTTATGCTTACTACATATTTTTTAGATTTTTTTCACCTTGACCTGACTTATAAATTTGAGCTCTATTCTACAAGTTTTGTAGGTGTTGCTAACTCTGCAAGGGAGGAAGAAAGCATTGCCGGCTTCTCAGTTCTCAGGAATTTTGGAAAATCAACAAACGAAGGTATTCTTGGAACTGCAAGTGCTCCTATTCATATGGTGGCTACAGAAGGAGGTCAGTTTAAAGAGCAGCTGTGGCGTACAATTCGCACAATTGCACTGGCCTTTCTTATGATATCTGGCATTGGAGCACTCATTGAGGATAAAGGAATAAGCAAAGGTATTACAATCTCCTGGTGCTTTAGACTCCCCTGCCCATTGATTAACATGCATTCTAAATGATGAATGTTTTCCTTTTAATTTTCCATTTCCACATTTCAGGACTCGGACTAAATGAGGAGGTTCAACCTAGCATGGAATCAAACACAAAATTTAGCGATGTTAAGGGTGTTGATGAGGCTAAATCCGAGTTAGAGGAAATTGTTCACTATCTTCGGGATCCTAAGGTTGTATCAACATTATGTATGGAAGAATATGTAATATGAAGACCTTTTACTATCACCCTATGCCCCCTGATTTCTGGGATGGGGGCAATATCATTGCTATTTAATCCAAAATAATGTGATGATTTTGGAGGTGACCTATTAGCGCAAAGGGCTTGAAAAGGTCTCGATTCACTCAACAAAATTTCCCCTCATTTGCATTGTGTTCCTTTAAATCAATCCAAGAATACAATCTTGAGTACCTTGATCTTGTGGAGAACTAACTTTGGTTTAGCTGGAGATGGATGATATGCCAAATCCATCCTTAGTAGTGCCATTTGTGTCCCATGCTTGCACTCTCTCTATCTTTTTGTAATTGTAGGGCATGCCCCTTAATGCGATTTCCCTTGGTGCAGCGTTTTACTCGTCTAGGTGGCAAGCTCCCAAAAGGTGTTTTGCTTGTTGGTCCACCTGGCACAGGAAAAACCATGTTAGCAAGAGCCATTGCTGGAGAAGCAGGGGTTCCTTTCTTTTCATGCAGCGGCAGTGAGTTTGAAGAGATGTATGTTGGTGTTGGGGCTCGAAGGGTGAGGGATCTTTTCTCGGCTGCAAAGAAGCGGTCACCTTGTATAATATTCATTGATGAGATAGACGCAATAGGAGGAAGCCGAAACCCAAAGGATATGCAGTACATGAAAATGACCCTTAATCAGTTACTTGTTGAACTTGATGGTTTTAAACAAAATGAAGGAATTATTGTCGTTGCTGCTACTAATTTCCCAGAGTCTCTGGACAAGGCATTGGTGAGACCTGGACGGTTTGATCGGCATATTGTTGTTCCAAATCCTGATGTTGAAGGGCGAAGGCAGATTATGGAAGCCCACATGTCGAAGGTAATCCTTTTATGATGGTTTTTTGTAACTCCACCTTGAATTGGAAGGGTCTTTGGTCACAACCATCTTCTGCAATGGCTTCTTCCATTACACATCAAACGGAACATAATATGTTTGGGCCTTATGGTGTATGGGCATATTTTGGCTGTCGTTGTTTTTGTTCTTCTTTTATATATCTTACGTTATACGACTTTGTTCAGTAAGTTGTATTTTAGATTGATGCAGCAGATTCTTTAGAACTAGAAGTCACTCCAAGACTAATCAAGATGTTCTTTGACAGGTTCTGAAGGCCAATGACGTAGATTTGAGTATTATTGCTAGAGGAACTCCGGGGTTCTCCGGAGCTGATCTTGCGAACTTGATCAACGTTGCTGCTCTGAAGGCTGCCATGGACGGTTCTAAAGCAGTGAATATGGCTGATCTTGAATATGCAAAAGACAAGATTATGATGGGAAGCGAACGCAAGTCAGCCGTTATATCTGATGAGTCAAGAAAGCTAACAGCTTTCCATGAGGGTGGGCATGCACTTGTAGCAATCCACACCGATGGTGCTCTTCCAGTTCACAAGGCAACAATAGTTCCTAGGGGTATGGCGCTTGGCATGGTTGCCCTGCTGCCCGAGATGGACCAGACAAGTGTCTCACGGAAACAGATGCTTGCAGAGCTCGATGTTTGTATGGGGGGGCGTGTTGCAGAAGAGCTCATCTTTGGAGAAAGTGAAGTTACTTCTGGTGCATCAAATGATCTCTGGAAAGCAACTTCGGTGGCTAGAGCAATGGTTACAAAGTACGGTATGAGCAAACAAGTTGGGCTCGTCAGTCATGATTACGACGACAACGGTAGGAGCATGAGCACAGAAACTAGGTTGCTCATTGAAGAAGAAGTGAAGTACTTATTGGAAAGGGCATACAACAATGCAAAAACCATCCTCACCGAACACAGCAAGGAACACCACGCCCTTGCTAATGCTTTAATAGAGAAGGAAACACTCACCGGAACTCAGATAAAGTCCTTGCTTGCACAAGTAGACTCCCAACAGCAGCAGCAGCAGCAACCGCACCAACAAGTAGTTGCAGCGAAGAGCGACTCACAGTCTAAGCCAGTACCGCCCTCCACCCCCAACGCGGCTGCTTCTGCCGCAGCCGCTGCATCCGCTGCTGCAGCTGCCGCAACTGCTGCAGCCAAGTCCACAGGTATTGCACCCGTCGGATCCTAGCACGGGCCAGGTTGATGAGTCGCGGGCATGTATTTATCCGTGTCAATGTTAGTGAAGTTTTACCGTCACCAGGCTCTGTTCGGGTACCGTATTACGCTGCTGCCACTCCGTAGTCAGATTGGCTGGGAATTTAGAAGAGTCTGAAATGCGATGAGTCAGTGTAGGAGTAATAATTAGAAGGCACGGGAGAACATCCCTTTGCCTATTTTTGATTTTTCATCCTCTCTGATGGTTGTTGTTTGTACAATAAACAATAATGGATTCCTGAATTTTTCTCAATTTTTATTCCAACTCTTCATTATTAATTCTAAAAAGTTGGCAAACCGATTAAAAATCGTGAGTGTCGTCTCATATTTTTTGAGAAAAATGGTATTGCTAAGTTTCTACTTGACATCATTTTAACGTACAATAGTTATACTTTTTACCAAGCTGAGAAAAAGTCTTTCAATTTAAAAGTTAGGTGGTTCTGTTAATCATCAAAACGTTATTTTTAGTTGCACTGAGTTAGGTCCCCTTTGCATAAAGATTGTCGTCGCACTTCTCGATAGTCGGTCCGAAATCTGAATCGTCCTCCGCCTGGCGCCATAGAGTTTCCTCAGTCCAACTCTCTAATCCATGTCGGTGACTCGCCCGACTCCGACGCAGAAGCAACCAGGTAAATCTGATAAATTTTCCTTCCCAGAATTTTAGTTCCTTCTCTTTGCAGAGATTTTCCAAAATTTCCTGGCCATGGATGCTAAAAAAGAACCAATCTTTTCGCAAACCCAGTTCATAAAATTCTCAAATTTATCGTCTTTTGAGTGATCAAAGGGTGTCTCTGTAAGTTTTTTGATCTTGGGTTCGAAACTAATTTCATTTTAATCTCCATAATATACTAATTTATGTTCGGTTTTATTGTCTGGTTGTCGATATGTTCTAGCTTAATTATGTTCGTAACAGGTTCAATGTGTTCCTTTAACATGTATTGGCTGCATAAATTTTGAAGAAAATCTTTTCGAATTCCGTCGGCAGTTATTCAACAGCGCAGGATTGTTGTAGAAAACAAGCATGGGGAGAAGCTTGTCGGGATATTACATGAGAGGGGTTCGAAGGATCTCGTTGTGGTGTGCCATGGCATCCACTCATCAAAGGTTGTTATTGGCTACGACAAACAAACTATGTCTTTGTCAATTGTATGACTGAAAGATCCAGAAATTTGAAACATTTATTCATTAGTCACTTGAGTAAGAGCAGGTTGTAACCAATCGGAATCTATCTGTTTTTTGTTACCTTCGCGAGCGTAAGCGTGTGTATTATGTTGTTTGTGCACTAAATGTCATCTGTTCGAAGATGGTGGGATAGATGGTTGAATTTACAGTCTTTTTGTATTATCTCTAGGAACGCATTCCCATGGTGAACATTGCCGCTGTGTTAGAAAACGATGGTATAAGCGCCTTCCGCTTTGACTTCGCTGGAAACGGGTAAGCTATTTGCTGGTTGTTATGCCATACCTCGTAGGGACAACATATGCAGTTATAAGAAGTTTATATTTATGCATACCTCCTAGGGAAAGTGAAGGTTTGTTTCGATATGGTCACTATCGAAGAGAAGCTGATGATATACGCGCTGTAGTTCAATACTTTCGTGGGAAGGATTATGTAGTAACTGCAGTTGTTGGTCACAGTAAAGGTCTGTCTATAATTTTGCTCTTTTAGAACCAAAGCGTAACTTGAGAAACAAAAGGAGGAACGGAACGATGTTTGAAGTTACTGCTGACATGTTTCTTGCAGGGGGGAATGCAGTGATCTTGTATGCTGCAAAATACAGTGATGTTCGTGCAGTTGTAAATATTTCTGGCCGATTTGATCTGGAAAGAGGCATGGAAGGTCGCTTAGGTAAAGATTTTCGACAAAGAATCAAGCGAGATGGATTTATTGACGTTAAGAACAGAAGAGGTAAGCTATCATATGCAGTTATTCTTATTTTCCATAAACACAGCTGTCTTATCATAGTCGTTCTTTCAACAGTGTGGAATTTACAAGTCCTTCGTTTACAAACCCATTTGTCTATATAAAGTTTGCAACTGCGTATCTACTTGTTAATAGGTACATTTCAGTATCGTGTCACCGAAGAAAGTTTGATAGAGCGTCTAACAACTGATATGCGTGCAGCCTGCCAATCGATTAATCAAAATTGCAGGTCAGTGATTGCAACTTGCCTCATAGATTACTTCTCCAATCTTCTGCTAATGATTATCCATAAAAATTCGGTTGATTACATTTTGCATTATCTGCAGGGTTTTGACAGTTCATGGATCAAATGATAAAATTGTTCCTTTTGAAGATGCTTTTGAGTTTGACAAGATTATACCTAATCACAAAGTATCGATCGTGGAAGGAGCTGATCACGAATACACTTTACACCAAAACGAGCTGGCTTCGATCGTGTTGGACTTCATCAAGGAAGATTTTCACCAGGACATGGATCTGTCTAAGCAGTCACCATCTAGCACAAGAGCCGATAAATCTCTCGATTCACGATTGTGATCTTAACCTCATTGTCGTAAGTTGTAAATCTTTCTGGTTTAGGATGTCAAAATCTTCTGACAAATTGGCGAATCGTTATCAAAGTAATACAAGTATCAACGTTTAAACATCGAAATTTTATTATTTGTTAGGAATTGAAACTGACTGCAACGAGCAATCACTGACAAGTAGTAGCAAAAGTAACCTACTAACTAACAACAGAGGTGATACAGATCGATAACGTCCTCAGTACGTATACAACTACTAATCACATATACACTAAACCACTCAACTATGCTGTGACAGTCTTCGGCTTAGCCCCGATTTTTCTCCAAGATACACTGGGCATTATCTGCTTTGTGTCGACGCGATCCTTGTACTTAATAGCAAAATTGAGCAATGAATCCAAAAGAGAGTCCGAAAGAAGGTGCGGTTTCAGTCCCAACTCAATAAGTTTAGTGTGTTTAGCATTGTAGTAGTGCTCCTCAGCTTCAACTCTAGGGTTTGGGACAGAGGTGGTTTGCACATCAATTCCGAGCTTCTCTCCAGCTTTTGTAACAAGTGCCGCAAGTTGATTGACGGAAAACTGCTCAGTAAATTGATTGAAGACCCTAAACTCACCGGCCTTTGCTGGGTTTGCGATGGCAATTTCAACACACTGAACTGTGTCTCTTATGTCAAGATATCCCCTGGTCTGGAAGATCAAAATTCATACATATTAGTACATGGGAATTGGGAAGTAATGCAATGCGACTTCTTTGATGCACTCGAAAAGAAAGCTTTGTATTGAAGGATTTTACCTGACCCCCTTTGCCATACACGGTAAGCGGATGACCGACAGCAGCCTGCACGCAGAACCGGTTTAATGCAGTTCCAAAAACTCCATCATAATCAAACCTGTTATTGAGTTCTTCATGCATCTCAGTTTCATCGGTTCTCACTCCATATACCACTCCTTGATTTAGATCAGTGGCTCTAATCCCCCAAGCCTTGCAAGTGAAGGCTATATTATTCGAATCATGAACCTTGCTCAAATGGTAGAAAGAGCTCGCTTGCTTCGGGTAGGGCAAAGTATCTGTTCTCCCGTTATGAGTAATTGTAATGAAACCCTCCTCAATGTCAATATTTGGAGTCCCATATTCTCCCATGGTCCCGAGCTTCACGAGATGACACTCCTCTCTGAACTCTTTTATAGCAAAGAGAACATTCAGAGTTCCAATCACGTTGTTATTCTGCGTAAATACTGCTCTTGACCGATCAATCATGGAGTAAGGGGCAGACCGCTGTTCCCCGAAATGAACAACAGAATCAGGCTCAAAAGACTTGAAGGCTTCTGACAAGAACTCGAAATCACAAACATCACCAATGTAGAGTTCAATGGACTTTCCAGTGAGAGCTTTCCAACAACGGATACGATCATGGATAGAGGCGATTGGAGTCAGGGAACCAAGACCGAGCTGGTGATCAAAGAGACGGCGCACAAGGCTATCAACAATGGCAACCTCATAACCTTTCTTGGATAGGTGAAGGGCTGTGGCCCAACCACAGTAGCCATCTCCACCGACGACCAGCACCCGCTGTGGTTTGGAAGCTCCGCCTGAACTCTCATTAACGCCGTAGCTCGGTTCATTTGGGGCTTCCCTACTTGCAGAGAGTGTGGTTGCACGCACCGTGCAAGTACCAGTCTGTGACCTCTCCCCTTGCAGGATGATCCTCCCAAATGGGGTTTTGGAAGTCTGAAAAGTTAAAGAGGAAGGAAATGCGATCGAGTGTTGGATCAATGGTTTGGTGTAGGGTTTACCACCAGAGGAGAATTTTAGAGAACAGGAAGTTGAAAGCAAATGTGCCATCAATTTTTGCTTCCCCTTACTCACAAATACCTGCAAAGAACGATCCAAAATGTTCAAATCCTTCGTTTGTTTTTTTCAGACAAGATGATATATATTCTAAACTCCTCTAATCTACGGGAGAAGGATTCGAACTTGGGTGCATGCCGCGACATTAAAAAGTCCGTCCATTTAAATCCTTAGTAAGTTTCATGTACTGATTTCATAACAGCAAAACAAAGAACATATTTCCAATGAAGCAAACACCCAATAATCTTTCGCAGAAAATATCCACACAGAAAGCAGATTTCTTTAGACACCCAACACAGTTGTAAAAAATTTAAACTCTTACGCTATGTCTTCGGATAAAGAACAAAATTAAACCAGCTTAAAATTCAGGGAAACACACAGACTAAATACAAGACTTAATTCAGCAGATAAATAAAAAAAGAAGAAGAAATATTAGAGTGAGTTCTTACTGTAACAGGATCAGCAGAGAGTGCAGGAAATAAGTGATGAAAGAAAGAGTGAAGACTGTTTTGGTGTGTTGGGGGATTTAGGGGAGGAAGGAGAAGAATCAAAAGCAGCAGGCGGAGGAATATCCCTCTTATCCATTCTCCAAAATGGGCTCGACTGACCCGAAATACAAACTAGTCCATAACCAGAAAAGCCCACTCAATGTTCGAGGCTACTACATTTCAAGGCTTAGTAAAAAAATTCATTCCCAATAAGTCAGAAAATAGGATTAGATTCTCTTTCTTTTTTGGGTAAAATAAAATTGGGCTACATCTAGCCCCAAAAAACAGTGGGTCCCATAAAAAAAAGAAGTAGTAACCCATGTGAGCAAAATTCCATTACTCTCTATTTACTTACGAATACACTTATACTCTATTTTTGTCATTTTTATATTCTTTTTTCTTACATATTTTTCTTGCAATTTGGTTAATTAATTATTGTTTTAAATTTCATAAGAATTCAAATTTCAAATCAATTTAACGTTCTTGGGTATTGGTGGGTGAAAATTTTAAATAAATCTTTTTTCAAAATTGTATGATACTAGTTTACCAATTTGTGTTAGGTAAATTGTTGTGTTTTACGTGGAAAAAAAATTAGAGTGCGGAGTGGGGGTTTGTATCTATCAACATATGAGATTGAGATAAGAAAATCTAATCCAACAAAAGGTTCATAAGTGATGAAATCTAATTTGTCCAAATTTGAACTTTTTTAGGTTAAAAGGTTCTGTTGACCCTAAAAATTACAAAGCCTACGTGGCACGCATGCCGAGTAACTAATAAGCTAACTACGTCATTCGGTTGAATGTCGGGCGTGCCAACTCGTCGGCCGAGGAGTAAAATTTGTTGATGTTGCGTTGAGCGCATTGCTGACTTCTTTATCTTGCGACTGCGGACGAGGAAGAAACAAATCTCGGCCTTTGGATTCTCGAGCTTGAAGACAAGGCTGCTAATTCTGCGAAGTTCACAAATTGTCGGCGCCGGATTCGGTTATAGTGATTATATTCGTGAAAGTATAAGCACGTCGAATCGACACTAGACTGTACGGACACAAGTATTCAAAGGTGATGTATGTCTTGATGGTAAATGTGGTTCGGCCGTCAGAATGCTGAACTTTGAAACTCACTTGTGAGTATCCAATTATAAAATCACTCGGCGTTCAATATGCCGAATGTCGTAACTCGTAACACCTTACTTCGACGAGAATACTAATAAGATGACCTCTGCCAATAAGGATTCGGAAACCCTATCGACCGAGACTTGAATAGGTAACCAGTTGACCTCAACGCAGTGCTGTTTATCCAAACTGAAGGTGCTCTTCGGTCGGCTGATTCTACGGCGACAGTGCTGTTTATCCAAATTGAAAGTGTTCGCCAGTTGCCTTCACAGTGCTGTTTATCCAAACTGAAGATGTGTCGGCAGGAAAAAGAAAAGAAAAAATCTCAAGATGTTTGAGAGGTTTTGCGTAGAGCAATTGTGTGTTGAATTGGCGGTCCCTTGAAATATTGCACGGCGTCTTGTATTTATAGGGACGAGTACGCGCTGGTTGATAAGCTGATAAAGACTCCCAAGCTATTAAAACTCTTCCACTGACTTGATCCTCGGATAAGCCTTACTACACCCAGGACTCTGAACTTAGTAAAAAATGCAACCAATTTCGATTCTTGTGTTTAGACTTATCACATCGAATCCCAAAATAATTTGTAGGCTTGAATTTGGACAAATAATGTTCATCTAAACAACCACGAATTATATATATACATATATATATGTATATACATACATACATACATACATACATATATATATATATATATATATATATAGTTTGCCTTCCATTATTTCACATGGCATGCAGACTTATACGGCAACCACTAATTATCTATATATATATATATATATATAAAATTGATAGCTTTTCACATGGCATGCAGGCCAAGTCCATCATCAATCCAATTCATCTGACAACATCCATAAACAACCTAGCCTACTTAGGTCTCCTATCTCACCATTATCCAAGCCTTGCAAATCCCATGCTATGCCACGTGATCAGAATCCAAGCCGAGTTGCTCTAATCCACACGGAACACTGCTAACAAATCCAAATTAAATTGGATTGTTCTGCCTGCTTCATTATCTGACACCGTGCATATCCCAATAGTCCACCATCATTCAAATTAATTGGGATTTAGACAAATATGAGGTTTAAATAATTTAATATATTACTAAGAGATAATATCATGATTAAATTCACAATATTATTTCTCAATAATAATTAAAAATTATTTCAACCATTTTGTCCTTCAATGGTCCAAAATTCTGCTCATTCAACGGCCTCGATTGTTCGGGCCGAAAGTGTAAAATCGGGTCCAAACATTGTCCCCCAGTTTCCTTGAGCTTCGGCTCGTAAGCCGAATGGTTAAGGAAATTAGTCATCAAATATCCTTCCTCGGCAAGGCTTAAAAATAAACAGGCCTCATGCCTAGCTCGGCAATTTGCTGAGTATCCATCATTGACCAACCACCTTGGCTAGCATGTGTACGGACATGACTAATAAAAGTGGCTGAGGAACAACATCATGGCCGAGGACATCAGGGGGTCTTATAGTGGCTGAGGAACATGCAATTAGCTATATATGTTTGATGGGCATATATATTACTTGGAAAGTATACCTTGATGAGTTGGCCGAGCTCGGCCTTTAATAAAAACTTTTGTCTCTTCCCCAATGGTATTCTGACATAACTTGGAAGCAAATCATGATTCCCCTCCTGCAACCGTATAGCCATAGGGTGAAGCCTACTGCCATTCTTGTCCATAAATCACATCACACTCTGAAGCAAGCTATATATAAAACCCCATGGAAATATTGGAACCACATGAAGACCTACCATCTAATAAAGGTGGCCTTTTCCAAATGGCTTTGTTAAAACCAAGACTTATATATATATATATATATAGGTCATGATAGTACCATATTTGAGTCACATCAAATCTTTTTGCTTTACCAACCCAGTGCCCACCTTTCAACTATTATAAAATGAAGGGGAAGTGGAACCATGTTAGGGAAAATGAAATCATGACGTCTAGGGAAAGTGGAATCATGACATCCACTTTTTAAAAATTTTCTCGACTTTCTCGACCTACCATCGACTTCGGCCTAATGGTTTATCTTGGCCGAATCCTTATGCATAATCACATGCATCGGCTTACGGCCGACTGCACACTGCACCAAGGTTCCCCCCCCCCCCCCAAAGCTTCCATCTTCCATTCCTTTGGCAATGACATTTTTGTACGGGGTACGAAATATGGATCGATCGTTGCCCCCTATTTTCTTATGCACCATCTGCTCAAATAGCCAGATGGTTAAGAAAATAATTTATTGGTCCTTTCTCCCTTTTTATTTATTATTATTATTATTATTTTTTAGACGAAAACAAAAGTGGCCATACCATAATCAGGAGGAGGCCAACGATGCTTTATCCCAAGTCAGGATCTTTTTATATCAAAAATTTCACTTTGAGTTTTCTCAAGGCCAAATAAATAACACCTCCAAATGTGTTTGGCTTGACGAAAGATTTTTTTATCAACCGCCGAATGTGTTGAACAATCATTATGCCCCCCAAGCATAATTACTTCGTTAATTTCGGCCTTTAACTCAAATAACTGAGCCGAACGAGATTGCTCTCTACCGGCTTTATTGCCAATAACCATATCGATTATTATGGTTTTGGAACCTAAGACCATGTCTTTAATTACCATATCAATTGATGTGGTTTTTTCGTCTGAAGCTGTGTATCGGCCTTATTCGTCATTGGAACACTCATCTGACAAATCATTTTCTGAGTCAATTTTTGGCTCAGAGATTTGAACATTTTCTTCTAGGCCTACCACACTTTCAATCTCGACCGAAAAAATAGGTGGCCTAGGTTTTCCTTCTTGGCCGACCATATTTTCAGTCTCGACCGAAAAAATAGTTGGCCTTTGTTCTTCAGCCAAATTAACAATTTTTTTAGGCCGAATGTTGGTTGTGGCCAGAACGGAAAATTGCCCCCGGTCTTTTCAACCAACCATTTCTCAAATGGAATCGATTTTTAGTAAAAAACGTAAGGAAAATATTTTCCATCTAGCCAGGTATTAAATCGAGTCTTGTCTTCATTTACCCATTGCTTTTGCAGGGTAATATGAGTTTTTATTCTCAACATGTAAGTGAATGACTTTTGCATCTCTGTATGGCCACGAAGAATTTTTCCCACTTCCAAAGATCTTTTTCGTTCCTCATTGTGTTTTTTTGATTCCTCTAAGAGCTCGTACAATCGGCTATGTGGAGCCGGATTGGAATCTTGATATATCATTTGAACTTTGTAGTTTTAGCACTGGATCCTACCGGGCGTGCCAAAATGTTGACCCTAAAAATTACAAAGCCTACGTGGCGCATAGGTCGAGCTTCTAATAAGCTAACTACGTCATTCGATTAAATGCGGGGCGTGCCAACTCGTCGGCCGAGGAGTAAAATTTATTGATGTTGCGTTGAGCATGTATATTCATAAGAGTATAAGCACGTCGAATCAACAACAGACTGTACGGACACAAATATTCAAAGGTGATGTATGTCTTAATGGTAAATGTGGTTCGACAGTCAGAATGCCGAACTCTGAAACTCACTTGTGAGTATCCAATCATAAAATCACTCGGCGTTCAATACGCCGAATGTCGTAACTCGTAACACCTTACTTTGACGAGAAGGTTAATAAGATGACCTCTGCCAATAAGGATTCAGAAACCCTTCTCAACTAAGACTTGGATAGGTAACCAGTCGGCCTCGACGCAGTGCTGTTTATCCAAATTGAAGGTGCTCCTCGGTCGGCTGATTCTACGGCGACAATGCTGTTTATCCAAATTGAAAGTGTTCGCCGGTAGCCTTCATAGTGTTGTTTATCCAAACTGAGATGTGTCGGCGGGAAAAAGAAAAAAAAAATCTCAAGATGTTTGAGAGGTTTTGCGCAGGGCAATTGTGTGTTGAATTGGCGGTCCCCTGAAATATTGCACGACATCTTGTATTTATAGGGACGGGTACGCGCTGGTTGATAAGCTGATAAAGACTCCCAAGCTATTAAAACTCTTCCACTGACTTGATCCTCGGATAAGCCTTACTACACCCAGGACTCTGAACTTAGTAAAAAATGCAACCAAATTTGATTTTTGTGTTTAGTCTTATCACTTCGAATCCCAAAATAATCTGCAAGCTTGGATTTGAACAAATAACATTCATCTAAACAACCACCAATTATATATATAGTTTGCCTTTCACTATTTCACATGGCATGCAGACTTATACGGCAACCACCAATTATCTATATATATATATATATATATATATATATATAATTGATAGCCTTTCACATGGCATGCAGGCCAAGTCCATCATCAATCCAATTCATTTGACAACATCCATAAACAACCTAACCTACTTAGGTCTCCTATCTCACCATTATCCAAGCCTTGCAAATCCCATGCTATGCCACGTGATCAGAATCCAAGTCGAGTTGCTCTAATCCACACGATAAACTGCTAACAAATCCAAATTAAATTGGATTGTTCTGCCTGCTTCATTATCTGACGCTGTGCATATCCCAATAGTCCACCATCATTCAAATTAATTGGGATTTAGACAAATATGAGGTTTAAATAATTTAATATATTACTAAGAGATAATATCATGATTAAAATCACAATATTATTTCTCAATAATAATTAAAAATTATTTCAACCATTTTGTCCTTCAATGGTCTAAAATTCTTCTCATTCAACGGCCTCGATTGTTCGGACCGATAGTGTAAAATTGGGTGCAAACAGGTTCATAAAAAAATTAAAATAACACGTCCAAAAATTAACTTAAGAAAAATTAACACACAAAAAAATTACTACATAAAAAAAAATACAAGCCCATATAAGGTCCGAAAGAAATAATTCATCATTGGAAGAGATTCTATTATAAAGCTTCAAAGATTCACCAAGGTATAAAATGGACCATATCTACCATTTTTCTAGTTCTATGTAATAAAGCCCTTCTACATTTCTTTTATTTTTCTGTCCATCTTTGCCACGGGGCTAGCAAGTGAGCCACGAACGAGAGTGATCACGTGCTTGTCGGGTGACAAGTACGAACGGACTATGAATTTCAGGCGAAAGGTTCGGTGTCCCTCCATGGAACTCACAAAATGTCCATGAGTCCATCCCTCCACCCAAATATCCACCCCTCCAAGGGTAAAACGGGGCTGTAGATATCCATCCCTCCGAGGGCAATATGGACGTTTCACATCTAATCATGATCCAAGGAGGCTAGGACTCCAGTAATCTCTCTCCTCAAACCTCTATCTTCCAAAGCCCCGGTCTTTCCCCCGTTTTCCTTCTCATTTTCTCGCCATCCAAACGCAACCGCGAGCTTACGGACCGACCCATCAAAGCCTCCGGAGTTTTGAGTTAGAGAGAGAAAGGCGCGGTGGATTTAGTGCGAGAAACAATCAGACATTGTTGGTCTTCCAGCAAGAGATGGCTTTGAGGCGCCTGATCACTCAGGTCGGTTGAATCTCTCAGCTGGGGTTCCAAGTCTGTGAATTTATGCAGTTTTCAGTTTTTTATATGCGATAGAATTGTTTTCCCAGTGAAATAGTATGTTTCTTTTAACTTGATCTCGAAAACCTTAATTCCTGTATTTTGATTGCTTAGGAATTTGGTAGTTAGGTTAATTTCTGTAACCATGTTGTTCTTATTTGCCGTGTTGCGGTATAGGGGTTCGTTTCGCTTTGAGTTTTATGGGTTTACATTCCAACAAGGAGATGCTTACATTGCGAAGACTTTGGAAATTTGTAATTTAGATGTTAAAATCCGTACCAATTGGGAACCCAATTGGAGATGGACCTTTTGAGCCCGTTAGGAAAATCGGATGTTATCTGAATTTTGGTTTCCTCTTAGTTTGTTGCTTGTATCCGTAAATGAACGGAGAGTTAGTTGAAAGCTCCTTTTATGTGGTCCAAAGGCCGATTATGATCGGTCGAGGTTGCGTTGTTTCTTTTCAATAGGACCATGTTAGTTGTATTTTAAGGGTTGGAACTTGGGTCACCTCTTTTGGTCTTAAAAGAAAGGAGTTTGATGTTTTTGTTGGAAGGAGGAAAGTGGGTATACAATCCAAGTCCCTCCCTTTTCACTGTTGAGAACTTGCAGTCGATGCCTTAATGAATGCTGTACTCGAGGTTGTTTTCCAATTACATTTTAGTTTTCTATCTCAACGAGCAAAAGGATGGAACCATTTAAATTTTAATTGCGTTCTTAGACATACTTCTGTTGTTTCTTTGGGTTATTTTTAACTCCATGTTCTTTCTTAACAGGTTTCAAGGCATCGATCAGAGTTGGGACAACTGACAAAAGTGGTTACCAGAACTTATCATCCTACCAACAGGTTACGAGGAGGTGCCGGAGGTATGACGTATTCAAAATTTGATTTTTATATATCTTTTGTTCTTCATTTCAAACTTGCAAAGAAATATGTTTCTTGTTTATTATCTTGTCAATTTGTTCCTTTAGGTACTTCATTGTTTAGGCTTTAAGTGAAAGACAGAATACTCTTCTCCATTATCTTCACTTATAGAAATGATTGCTTTCTTTTAAACCTTATGCAGGGAATAAGTTTTTAAGTACTCAAGAAAGATTCAAGTCCAGTTATGTTGCCAATTTCGGCCGTAGAGTACGCGATACCGATGAAGCTAGTGAAATTTCCTATCTAAAAGAACTTTACCATCGGAGTGACTATGAAGCAGTGATAAGAGCATTTGAAAGTCAACCTTCATTACATTCTAACCCTTCAGCACTTTCTGAATATGTGAAAGCATTAGTAAGAGTTGGCAGGCTGGATGACAGTGGTTTACTCAAGACATTGCAGAGAGGTGGGTAACAGAACACGGTTATGTTTCTTTTTTAATTGTTTCTACAAAATTACACCCTAGTTCATCTTTATCTTGTAGACATGTCTAATTTGTGCTAAGCTTATGGTTGAAGTAGGGTTTATAAAAGTTTAATTGGATGACGGTTTTTTAGTACCCTACATTTTTTATAATTAAATTCCCTTTTTCTTGTGTTATAGGGATCCTGAACTTCTGTTGAATTTTCTGCGAACAATGTTATGCTTAGTAAATACTTTTTTAGTTTTTTTCACCTTGACCTGGCTTATAAATTTGAGCTATCCTCTACAAATTCTGTAGGTGTTGCTAACTCTGCAAGGGAAGAAGAAAGCATTGCCGGCTTCTCAGTTCTCAAGAATTTTGGAAAAACTACGAAAGAAGGTATTCTTGGAACTGCAAATGCTCCTATTCATATGGTGGCTACAGAAGGTGGTCAGTTTAAAGAGCAGCTGTGGCGTACAATTCGCTCTATCGCACTGGCCTTTCTTTTGATATCTGGTATAGGAGCACTCATTGAGGATAAAGGAATAAGCAAAGGTATTACTATCTCTTGGTGCTTTAGACTCTTCTGCCAATTGATTAAGATGCTTTCTAAAAATGATGAAAGTTTTTCCTTTTAATTTTCCATTTCCACATTTCAGGGCTCGGACTAAATGAGGAGGTTCAACCTATCACGGAATCAAGCACAAAATTTAGTGATGTAAAGGGTGTTGATGAGGCTAAATCTGAGTTAGAGGAAATTGTTCACTATCTTCGAGATCCTAAGGTAAATGCATCAACCTTATGTATAGAAGAATATGTAATATGAAGACCTTTTAGTCATCACCCTATACCCCCTGATTTCTGGAATGGGGGAAATATAATTGCTATTTCATCCAACATAAGGTGGTGATTTTGGAAGTAAACTTTTAGCGCAAAGGGCTTGAAATGGTCTCAGTCCACTCGAAAAAGTTTCCCCTCATTGCATTGTGTTCCTTTAAATCAATTGGAGAGTACAATCTTGATTACCTTGATCTTGTGGTGTACTAACTATAGTTTAGCTGGAGATGGGCTGATATTCCAAATCCATCGTGATTGTTGCCATTTGTTTCCCATGCTTGCACTCTTTTTATCTTCTTTTTTTAATTTATTCTAATTGTAGGGCATGCTCCTTAATGCGATTTCCCTCGGTGCAGCGTTTCACTTGTCTAGGTGGCAAGCTCCCAAAAGGTGTCTTGCTTGTTGGTCCACCTGGCACTGGGAAAACCATGTTAGCAAGAGCCATTGCTGGAGAAGCCGGGGTACCTTTCTTTTCATGCAGCGGCAGTGAGTTTGAAGAGATGTTTGTTGGTGTAGGGGCTCGAAGGGTAAGGGATCTTTTCTCGGCTGCAAAGAAGCAGTCACCTTGTATAATATTCATTGATGAGATAGACGTAATAGGAGGAAGCCGAAACCCAATGGATCAGAAGTACATGAAGATGACCCTCAATCAGTTACTTGTCGAACTTGATGGTTTTAAACAAAATGAAGGGATTATTGTCATTGCTGCTACTAATTTCCCAGAATCTCTGGACAAGGCATTGGTGAGACCTGGACGGTTTGATCGGCACATTGTTGTCCCTAATCCTGATGTTGAAGGGCGAAGGCAGATTATGGAAGCCCACATGTCGAAGGTATTCTTTTTATGATAGATTTTGTTAGACTCCACCAAGAATTGCTTTGTAAGTTGTATTTTAGATTGATGCAGCAGATTCTTTAGAACTAGAAGTCACTCCAAGACTAATCAAGATGTTCTTTTGACAGGTTCTGAAGGCCAGTGACGTCGATTTGAGTATTATTGCCAGAGGAACTCCGGGGTTCTCCGGAGCTGATCTTGCGAACTTGATCAACATTGCTGCTCTGAAAGCTGCCATGGACGGTGCTAAAGCAGTGAACATGGCTGATCTTGAATATGCAAAAGACAAAATTATGATGGGAAGCGAACGCAAGTCAGCTGTTATATCTGATGAGTCAAGAAAGGTAACAGCTTTCCATGAGGGTGGCCATGCACTTGTAGCAATCCACACTGATGGTGCTCATCCAGTTCACAAGGCAACAATAGTTCCTAGGGGTATGGCGCTTGGCATGGTTATGCAGCTGCCCGACAAGGACCAGACAAGTGTCTCCCGGAAACAGATGCTAGCACGGCTTGATGTTTGTATGGGGGGGCGTGTTGCAGAAGAGCTCATTTTTGGAGAAAGTGAAGTTACGTCCGGTGCATCAAATGATCTCCAGCAAGCAACTTCGCTTGCTAGAGCAATGGTTACGAAGTACGGCATGAGCAAACAAGTTGGGCTCGTCAGTCACAATTACGACGACAATGGTAAGAGCTTGAGCACAGAAACCAGGCTGCTCATCGAAGAAGAAGTGAAGTACTTATTGGAAAGGGCATACGACAATGCAAAAGCCATCCTCACCGAACACAGCAAGGAACATTACGCACTTGCTAATGCTTTACTGGAGGAGGAAACACTCACTGGAACTCAGATCAAATCCTTGCTTGCACAAGTAAGCTCCCAGCAACAGCAGCAACCGTACCAGCAAGTAGTTGCAGCGAAGAGCAACTCGCAGTCTAAGCCAGTGCCACCCTCCACCCCCAACGCAGCTGCATCTGCCGCTGCGGCTGCATCCGCCGCTGCCGCCGCTGCAACTGCTGCGGCCAAGTCAACAGGTATTGCTCCTGTTGGATCTTAGAACGGGACAGGTTGATGAGTCGCAGGCATCTATTTATTAGTGTCAATGTTCATATGGTAAAATTTTACTCTCAGCAGCCTTTTTGTTCGGATATGACATTGCAATGTTTAAAATATGAGGTATAAGATTGTGGTTCGACCCATAGTTGAGGTAGTTTTGTGTAATTTACCCTAAAATTTTACTCTCAGCGGCCTTTTTGTTCAGGTGCCGTATTACGCTGCTGCATTGAGGTATAATTTGTGTATCTCCGTAGTCATAATAACTGGGAATGTAGACGAGTTAAAAAATGCAATGAGTCAGTGTGGGAGTAATAACTCAAAAGGCACTGGAGAACATCCCTCGTCTATTTTCGATTTTTACCCTCTCTGATGGGTTTTGAGTTTGACAAGATAATACCTAATCGGATTATCGGATGGGTTTTGAGTTTTTTTCTTTTTTCTTTTTTTGGTAAGCTGGATTCCATAAAACCAGGGCAAAGATCCTTATCTTCCCTTCTTTCTTCTTTTTATTTCTCCTCCACGATTTTTTTTATTTTTTATTTTTAAGTTTGCTATTATTAGGAGAAGTGAAAAGATTTCAAAACTATTACAATAATTTAAGGAGTTCGAACTTAGAATGCATGAGCAGAAACTCATACTTTACCCACCAAGAGATTGGACTCTCTCACTTTCCTTTCCCGTCTATTTGCAGTGGTTCTGGATTCTCTTGACATTCGAACCAATTGGAATCGAACCCGCTCCTAAGCTCATTCCCAAAGGAGGAATGTAAGCATTATCTTAGATTTCTTTTCAATGTTACAGTCAAACAATCGAGTCCTATATAGGACTCAACACCGCTATTTATATTATGAATTAGTAATATATATAAAATGATATCCGTATTAGAACATGATTCACTGAGTAAAATTACATGATGGTGTGCCCGAGAGATTGCAAGATCCCTCTATTGTTATGACTAGATTTTGCACCAATGGAGGATGAAGATGTTTTCTCACATACTTTGGCATATCCAAGTAGCATATTATATCCAACCTTCATAAGATACACTCGTATATTTTGTGGACAAAATCCACTGAATTCTGAGTTACATGAAACAGAACGTCAATGTTGCACGATCGACACATTTGGATTATCTTATGTAACGTTACGTAGTTGTGTTCAAGATACTGTTAATTTGACATTTCCATTTCATCCGATAAACAAAAGATTTAAACCCCAACATGCAGAAATCATCGATCCATAGAAAAGTCTCTTCCTTTGGGAAAACCCCGAAAGGAAGAGTTCAGTGGGGAAGTGAAGAATTCGAATCGAAAAACCTCTGCTTTTTCCTCTCATATCACTCCAATGGCGGCAGAGTCGAAGAAGTACATTTCCCAGGATAAACTCAGCACCCACAAAGCCTGGAGATCTATGGATCTCAATACAGGGCAAGATCTACAACGTCTCCGATTGGGCCAACCACCATCCCGGCGGCGAGCTCCCGTTGCTCAGCCTCGCCGGCCAAGACGTCACGGACGCGTTCGTCGCTTACCACCCCGGGTCGGCGTGGCAGCACCTCGACCAGTTCTTCACCGGATTCCAGCTCGAAAGCTATTCTGTTTCCGAAGTTTCCAAAGATTACAGGAAGCTCGTCAACGAGTTTACGAAAATGGGGCTTTTCGAAAACAGGGGACACGGCGTCCATTTCTCTCTGTTTCTGGTGGCAATGCTGTTTACTCTGAGCGTCTACAGCGTCTTGTGCTCTGATAGCTGTTGGGTTCATCTGGGTTCCGGTGGATTGATGGGTTTTCTCTGGATTCAAAGCGGGTGGCTCGGCCACGATTCTGGTCACTACCAGATCATCAGCAGCAAAAGGGTCAACAGATTCGCCCAGATCCTCACCGGAAACTGCCTTGCCGGCATCAGCATTGCGTGGTGGAAGCGCAACCACAACGCCCACCACATTGCTGTCAACAGCCTCGAACTCGATCCGGATCTCCAGCACATGCCCTTTTTCGCTGTGAATTCAAAACTGTTCACCTCCCTCACCTCTTATTACTACGACAGGAAGATGAGTTTCGATGCTTGTACCAGCTTCTTGGTTAGTTACCAGTACTGGACTTTTTACCCGGTCATGTGTTTTGCTAGGATTAACCTTTTTGCTCAGTCTTTTACTGTTATCTTCCAAAAGATTGACGGTAAATAATAGAATTGATGAAATTTTTGGGCTTTTGGTGTTTTGGATTTGGTATGCTCTGCTGGTTTCTTACCTGCCCAATTGGAGGG
This sequence comes from Pyrus communis, assembly GCF_041283825.1. Lineage (NCBI taxonomy): Eukaryota > Viridiplantae > Streptophyta > Magnoliopsida > Rosales > Rosaceae > Pyrus > Pyrus communis. Next base: position 39,826,536 of record NC_142579.1, on the reverse strand, counting down.
AGAGAGTAATGTTCGTTGTGGCAAGCTTTTCTGTCACTGGAATCCTACATGTTCAGTTCTGCTTGAGCCATTTCTCTTCAAGCGTATACGTTGGTACGCCAACGGCGAACGATTGGTGTGAAAACCAGACGAATGGTTCGCTCAATATAGTCTGCCCGTCGTGGATGGACTGGTTCCACGGCGGATTGCAGCTTCAGATCGAGCACCATATGTTTCCGCTGTTGACTCGGGGCAACGTCAGGAAAGTGGCCCCCCTTATCAAGGCACTCTGTGAGAAGCACAACCTGCCTTTCACAATTGTGTCATTCTACAAGGCCAATGAACTCACCGTTGGGACGCTGCGCACGGCAGCGTTGCAGGCTCGCGATCTAGCTAGCCCGGTTCCGAAGAACCTAGTTTGGGAAGCTGTACACTCTGTTGGATGAGCTGAGATGAGATTAAGATGTTGTGAATGTGATGCTTTTTCCTGAGGTTTTTGATGGTGTGGTTATTTGTGCCCAAGGACAATAATGTTGGTGGTGTTGTTAGAGGGGTATGGTAACTTATTTTTTATTGGCACTTTGAGGGTGGTGAGAGCCTTGATTTCAGTTGGAGCAAAATAATCCTCATCTTTAAGGATTGCTTCCAAAATTCTTGTTTATATATTGGTTCAAAAATGTTATTTTGCACCCTTTTCAAAAGTATAATATATTTATGTTGTCAAAGTGTAAATTTGAATCATGATTTAGTGTTTTCATTTCACGACTGACTGTATTTATAACCCTAGTCTTACCTCGATTTGGTGAGATCAAGTTCAAACAATCAGCAGAACTAAATAAATGCATATTTAACTTAGCCTGACAACATAAAAATATGACGAGAGAACTTTTCTGGACCTACCCGAAAAACAAAATTAAAAAATGCACTAACAAAATTTCAAGAAATGAATTTTTACAGGGTACTGTTCATTTTAACAAAAAACTACATTTTTACATTAAAAAGTTAATTCCGGTACTATTCACTTTACCCTTTATTTTATCCTTATTATTAAAATTCAAAGTTTTTAAACCCTTTTATTAGTTTCCTTTAACTTTTTGGGGTCTAATTTCTCATAATTCAAAAAATGCCACAACCACGCTCCACGTAGGCTATAACTAACTCCACGTCCCTGGATTTTCTCCCAAAATCCCAACACCAACAAACCCTACTCTCTCTCTCTCTCTCTCTCTCTCTCTACTGAAATTTCTCTTCCCTCCCTCAAAATTCTCCAATCACTTGTCAAACCGATAAAATAGCCTAAAATAATCCCAATGACGAAGTCCAGAAGTTGCGCCGCTTGTAAACACCAGCGCAAAAAATGCCCAGAGGACTGCCTCTTGGCCCCCTACTTCCCCTCCAACCACCCCACAAACTTCCACAACGCACTCAAACTGTTCGGCGTCAGTAGACTCGCCAAACTCGTCACCGACCTCCCTCCCCACCTCCGAACCCCCGCCATGTCCACCATCTTTGTCGAAGCCGACCACCGCGCCAAAGACCCTGTTGGCGGCTGCCACGCCGTCGTCCGCTCGCTGCTCTGGTCCATCAACAAGCACCAGGCTGAACTCGACCGCGTGCGCTACCAACTCGAATTGTGCCGCCGCGGCGGCAATGTTATGCCGATGGCGCAGTGTCTGGGGGACTTTAAGTACAATGTGGGTGCGGGAAATGTGTACGATCAGACGCAGTTTCATCTGGTGCAGAAGAAAGTTTTTCAAGAACAAGAAGAACAAGGCCATGTTGGTGGAGGAGTTGTTCCGCAGCCTCACGAAGAACAGAGCAATGTGTTTGAAATAAGGTCTGACTGAAACTTTTCGATAAAATTTCGCAACTTTTGAGTTCTTGCCATTCAAATTGGTTTGTTAAGTAGGAATATAAATACCCAATTAAATAAAATTAGGCAATTCGTTCAAGAACACGGCAATGTTGTTGAATAACTTTGTTTCATCAAGAACTGAGCAATGTGTTTTTAAGCCCTGACCGAAACTTTTCGATAAAATTTCACAACTTTTAAGTTTTAAACCAGAGACATTGATTTTTTTATGTAGGATAAAAAATTCCCACTTGAACAAAGATTGGTAATTTGTTCAAAGAACACAGCAATGTTGTTGAAGAACTCGTTTTTATCAAGAACAGAGCAATGTGTTTGATATCAAGAACCGGAAAATGGGGTTGTCCTCTAGGAAGAAAATTCCCACTTGAAGTAAAAATTGCCAACTTAACCGCCATTGATGAATTTTGAAGTTTTAATTTTGTTTTGCTAATTATCGTCGTTTGTTTGAATTTTTTCAGGGATGAAGATTTGGTAGAACAAGATTACAACCCAATTCAGGATTAAGGAGTTAGAAATTGTAAAGGAGGAATGAGATTATCCTGCACTGTTATTTTGGCTACAATTCAGTTTAGATTTGTGTGTAATTGTTTTTGGTACATCAGAAAGAAGAAAAAATTAAAAACAAAGGAGAATCTTCAGGTACGTGCTTTGATACCATGAAAGAATTGACGAAGACTTCCATTGATAAAGAACTGTCTTTTGTGAATCAAAACAAATGAGCTCGTTCGATACATACTTTGCCTAGACTCAGCTCTATGTATACAAGCTAAACAAATTTAATTAAACTTAATACAACTGATTAGTCTAACTAATCGGAACAGTATTTGACAAACTCTATTGACCTTGAGGTGCTGCTGGCATGGCTAGAGGAGCAATCTGATGCGGAGGCAAGTATACTATCAACAAGTACATCGTGGTTAGCCTCTTTCCGGTGAGCATGATGGAGTAAGGGGATCGGTGAGGATGGGTGGAGTAAGGGGCTCGGCTTGTGAGGTCTTGGTTAAGACCATTTTATCTCCTTCTGGTAAATCATGGATTCGATAAAATTTCCTCAAGCATTACTCTCATTCTTCTTCAAAGAACTCTAGTGACAATATGTTCATCACCACAGAAAAAGGAAAGGAAGCCACTAAGTGATGGGCAAGACCTTGCATCATATGCCTTTCTATAGAGTTCTTCGACCCGGTTTATGTTGAGAAATGTAATTAACACGGATCCACGTAGAAGATATTGTCTTTTACGTTTTGCATCTGCAAAGATATGAAATTTATTTTCATATCTAACTGTCGTAATGTCAGTCATCTTGTAACTCGTTGACTTTGTGATACAGCTAATTAAAGGTCAGCAGGTCTTGAGTTCGGCTCTTCTTGTTAGAAATTTAATACAATCAAACGTCTTTTTATTCAAATGATTCAATGCAATGCTTATGAGAGTACAAAACATTTAACACAGTATGCATTAAATTAAGCACAATGAAGCTTTTGGAAATGAAATCATTAAGTGCTTGCAGAATGTGAATGTGAAGGTGAAGAAGAATCAGAAGTGAGCTCATCTAAAATAAACTTGGCACCATCTTCTCTAACAGCCTTGTTCCGAATATTTTCAATCATCCGATGCACAACACCGATCGTCGGGCGATCTTTAGGCACAGGAGTAACACAGAGCAACCCCACCTCCAAAAGAGCCCACATTTCGCCCTCCATCGCTCTATCCCCCAACATCTCAAAATCCAACACTTCCCAAGTATTGCACTCTTTCTGCACTGCGGTCTTAACCCACTCCACCAAATTCGTCTCTCCTTCTTCCGCCGCCATCCTCCCCGTCAAAATCTCCAACAGAACCACCCCAAAGCTATAAACATCGCATTTCTGCGTGAACTTTCTCGGAGTTTTATTATGGGACACCATCAATTCAGGAGCTCTGTATGCACTTGTTGATGATGAAAACGGAGCAGGGAGGAGCTGCTGGAGGCCGACGTCGGCCAGGCAGGCGTTTCCCGTTCGATCCACCAATATGTTCGACGAAGTGAGGTTTCCGTGAAAGAGCTTGGATTTGCTGCAGCCGTGGAGGAAGGCCAGTCCCTCTGCAGACCCCGCAGCAAGCTTCAATCTTGCGGCCCAAGCAAGCGGCGTTCTTCCGGGTCCTCGGTTTCCATGCAGCGCGGAATGCAAGCTTCCCTCGGGGAATACATCGTAGACCAAAAGCAGCTCGTGGTTGGAATTGTGGTAGGCTCTGAGGGCGGCGATGTTGGGGTGCCTCAGCCCGCCAATCTGCTTCAAAAACCCATCGATTTCCCTCCCGCCATTTCTCCTCTCCCTCACCCTCTTCACCACCACCTTGTGTCCGCCGTCCGTCACGACTTTGAAAGTGGTCCCCACGCTCCCCTTACCCAGCATCTCCGCCGATGCCTTCAGCAGATCCCCCACCTTGTCGGAGCCCCGGTACCCCTCCAATACAACCATGTCTTCGCTTTCTCTGGGCCCACCTACAGGCCCGTTCACATTAGACTGGGCACACTGGGCCAATTGGACTCCAGTTGTACTTTTCTTCTTCGTTAACTCTCCGGGCCCGTAATGCTTGCTCACGTAACCGTGTCCGTTGGCTGTCTCGCTGTGGGTCCCGCGACTTTTGGTGCGCCGATACCACGTGGCGGCCACTATTATCACCAACAGCGTAACAGCCGCGCCGACGATACTGATCGCGAGCAGCGCGGCGTTACTCAAAACGCTATCGTGTCGGTTCCGGGATTGTACGGAAAAGTTAGCGGCCGTTGGATCGGAGCATTTGTACGGCAATGGTTTGCCGCAGAGATGCTCGTTTCCGGCGAACGACGTCGCGCCGAATTTGGACAGAAACGTTGGAATTTTCCCCGAGATGTTGTTGTGCGAAACATTGAAGTCCGAAATAGACGCAGAAATCGAGTGCGCGGAGGCGAGGATGCCGGTGAACGAGTTGGACTCCAGGCGGAGAGTTAGCAAGTGAGGCAGCTGAGCCAACTCGGTCAGTGGGATTTCGCCCGAGAATTGGTTGTGCGATAAGTCGAGCCGCCTGAGGTGACGGAGGCGGGATATTCCGGCCGGAAGGGATCCTTCGAAGCGGTTGCGCGAGAGGTACAGGTGGTTGAGGTTGTGCCACGCGGAGAGGTTGAGGGAGGAGGAGAGGCGGTTGCGGTTGAGGCTGAGGAGCTTGAGGTGGGCGAGTTGGGTGAGTTGCTGAGCCGAACCGGTAAGGCTGAGGTTCTCGAGAACGATTCGGGTGACTCGGCGTTTCGCCGGGTCGCAAGTGACGCCAAACCAAGAGCCGGAGCAGGGGTCGGAGGAGGCGACCCAGGAGGAGAGCGAATTGAAGGTGTCGGCGGAGGATTTGAATGCCAGCAGGGCGGTGGTTTCTGGGTTAGAGAGAGAAAGAGAGAAGAAGAAGAAGAAGAGTGAGAAAAGGAAGGGTGAGAGAAAATGAAAATTGTTCTGTGTCTGCAACATTTTCCGTTTATTTTCCCTCAGATTCTGGAGAAAGTTGCGGAAGAAGAAATAAAAGAAAGGGAGAAACAGCAGAGGGGCACTTACAATATCGGTAATTACCGCCAGTAACTAGCCGTTGAGACGGGATTAAAAAGACGTTGGGTAAATAAGTAGTTGACTACCCTTGTCGATTTTGCTTCCCTCAAAAGACTCTTCCAAAGTTCACCCAAAAAAGACTGTTCCAATACAAGCGTATTTATCTCACCGCTCTCAAGTAGTGATAATATTTATTATCGTTGAATAAGTTTAAATTTTAACATTTGTGTCTATTACGCAGATTTCGAAACATTATAATTGGTTTATGGCATTCACAATGATACCCATGTTCTAACAGAACAACTATCAAATGTAGCATTGTGTGAAATTGATGTACATGATAGTCCTATATTCTAATGCGAAACATCCAGATAACGTAATCAACACTACTACGCAAGTTTTTTCCTAACGTGTAAGTGGGGTAAAATATGTATAATAAGTAGGGGTTAATTTGTGGGTGATGGTTTTTTGTTTTTGTTTTTGCAATAACACGTTTATGGAGGTGGACTATGACTATGAGCTGCAAGGGAGGCTGGTGGCCACTGCCAGTGAGTATTGAAAGAGACTACTTAATTTGTTTCCATTTTCGTTATACTATAATTGTGTCTAGTCTACTTATTACAACCATGAGTGTGGGGGGGGGGGGGGGGGGGGGGGGGGGGGGGGGGGGTGGGGGTGTCTTTTGCTTTACGAGTATTGTTGATTAAGGAATTAATTATGAGTATTATTCATGGATATGTCATCTCTTGTCTCAATAAATTTCAAAAATAAATAGTCTTTTGAATTGAGTGATTTTTACCTATGTTGCGTGATTCCAAATCTTAAAAAACTTACAGTGGAATTGTTTGTTTACTCTAATATAGTTGTCTATGATCTCGTAGATAGACTAATACGAGCCATACTTGGCATGTAAATATCTTATCCACTTTAAAGGAAAAAACCCTGAATCATTCTGATTCAATTGTTTTAAATGTAACATATCTCGTTAATCAGACATAAAATTAACCACCATGCTAATACATTATTGAATACAAATAATCACTCATGTCTTAGATAACGTATCTACAATATAATCAAGGGTAAATTACACAAAACTATCTCAATTATGTGTCGAACTACAATCTCATATACGTCATGTTTCAAACATTACAATGTCATACCTTAACTTACGAATTCGTTGCAATGTTAGACCTCCATTAAATTTTCTATCAATTTTGCTGTTAAGTGATGACATGACAAGTGCGATGTCCACTCCGTTGTCAAATGGAAAAAAAAATTAATTAAATATGATCTAAATTTTCTGTTGTCCCTTTTAATAAGATCTAAATCCAAATCGCGGGAGTATGGACCCACCAGTATCAAATGCCCATGGGATCCTGCCCGGCCCAATTTGGCGTCTTTTTATTGGCGTGGCCCAGCCCCAGTAGCTGACAGTCAAAGAATTGTCAGTTTTTAAATATTTTTTGGGGAAAGGGATCTGGTAAGGATCCCTTCCTCCTAATCTACCAAGTTCAGGATTCGGACCATTGAAATTTGATCCGACAACTAAAGTTATTATAACTTTTAAAATAGACATCTGTTTGCAACCGTTGAGTCAAATTTCAACAGCTCGGATTCCCAAACTTAATGAATTAGAAGAAAGGGATCCGAAGAGGATCTATTCCATTTTTTTGGAAGGGGAATATTTAATGGGTTGGCACTTTTAAGGCATCCTAGTTACAAGGTAATCTCAGGAAATTTAATGGGGTTAGCACTCCGCCGGCCGCTACGGTTTAATCTTTTCCAATAGACCCCACCATGATTGTAGTAATCACGTTTATACTTGCAGATCAAGTATACTCACCAAAATGTAATCATATTATTATTCTTATTATTACCCACAAAAAGTAAAAGCGTAGATACTTCTCCTTTCGTGATCATATCTTGCTTCATGATCATATTCGAAAGGATCAGTCATGTATTTAGAGAAACAAAATTTTTAACATATGTTATTATTATTTTCGTTATTAACTCAAAGTCGAGCGAACAATGGAACTCTAGTACGCAACCTCGAATTGAAGCTTACAGTCTTTCATGACGTTCGTGTTCGTGTTAGGTTTTTTCTTACAAGACGATTTACTAGGTGTTTCTAAAGCCTGGTTTGGTACTGAAGTGATTCTGAAAAAAGCTGGTATAAAAAAAAATTGGGAGCTGTTTTTGTGTTTGGTAAACATTTAGCTTTTTTTCACAGTTTTGGGTGAAAAAAAGCCAAAAACAAGAAGCTGCAAAACCCAGCTTTGAAAAACTGGCTTTTTTTCACATCAGTTTACATAAAAGTTTACCAAACACTATAATACTGCTTTTTTTTTTCAAAAGCACTTTTACGAAAAAGTTTACCAAACACTCTGCTGCTTTATTTCACAGCTGCTTATTCTCACAGCACAGCAGAAACAGCTTTTTTTCAAAACACAGCAATACCAAACCAGCCCTAAGCCTCGTGCCATCCGTATCCCAGATGTTTTGTTAAGGTGCCAAACGTAAAACGACGGCAAGCAGTGTGTTTAGTAAAAAGAAAAGGGGGACTAAGCCTAAAGAGTAAAAAAGCTTCTGACTGATATTCCAACTGCCCCTGCATACCCAGACCAACAAAGACACACCACAAACCACGTGCACCCGAATTTAATCCCATCTCCTATCGCCATCATGCCTTGCACTTACAAGTCCCCCAACAAGGCAATTAATATACCATTTACTTTTTTAATGAGAAAATTAATAAAAAGAGTTTGAAAATTTTGAATTTTAACAATAACGATAAAATAAAAGATAAAATAAATAGTACCATGATTGATTAAAATGAACAATAACATAATTTTTTCGTTAAAGTTCTCTTTTTAATGTCTATTTCTTTTCCCTTTTTTTGTTTCACTTATTTTACTGCTTACATTGTGTGCTCCAATGTAACAAGAAGATAATTATCATCGTGTAAAACTCACAAAACATGAACGATCAGAATCTGCTCGCGCCCGAGGGTGCTGCGGTCGCTTACCACTCCCTTCCCTGTGTTTATTTGTTTGAAGGTAGAAGAGAAGGTGTACATTAGATTTGCAGCACTAGAGCACGATGTGCCATGTTAGTTTTTCTTCATTAAACAAAGACACATTTGCAGGTAAACAATAATATCTTTTTCACCGAAAGATGTGGTGCCCCTTAGATTTGCAGTACCACAAAAAGCCAGCGACTCGGTGAGAGCGGCGTGAGCTTATTGAATGCCAAACCCTAACAACTAGGGGTTTTATTATATAATAACTCTGGACCTCCAAACTCACAGTTTTCAAGTGAAGGACTCAATCAAAACAGTTCAATATGTACTTACATGTGTGTATGTGGATTTGGATACTCTCCTTAGTTTAGGAGGCTGAGTCTTTTGAGCAAAACATACCGACCGTTGAATTTTGATCAAACGACTACAAACAGGGAATTTTCTAAAAGTTATAATAATTGTAGCCGTTTGATCAAAATTCAACGACACGTGTGCTTTGCTCAAGAGAGGATCCAAATCCTATATGTGTGTATATACATACATACATACATACATACATATATATATATATATAAATATACATGTCTGTGTGATTCTGTGTTTAAAGTTCATCGTAATTAGTAAAGACAGCCACTAAATTCACCACCCCTCTTTTTTCATTGGATCACTAGACATTTATGCAAGTTTTGTGTTTTTCTTTTTGTGCGGTGTTGTTTACATATTTATTTTTCAATTTATTAGATTTAACGGTTTGAGAAAATGTATGAAGTGCGTGAATAACACTACTTTTACTTTTTCTACCTAAATGCACACACAATTTAGAATTTTACCCAACAAAAAGCATTTTCTAGGTATTTTGTTCTCAACATTGTTTGATACGATACACAAAAACAGGCAAAGTGATTTCCGCACTCATTCTTCTTCTGCACTCATTTTTTTATTTCTGGCATTAGGATTCCAAATCAAAGAACATGAGAGAGGTACGAAGACGAACTAAGGCACCAAAACAAAAGGAAGAGTGCACAAGGAGAATCATTATATCATAAAAAAGCTTGTATTTTCGGTTCTTTTTTTCTTGGATGCACTTAACCAATTACGCTTAATTACGAGAAATTTCACCGTGTAACGGAGAGAAATTCTACCGTGTAACCGAGCTGTATACCAGTGTTTTGTTTTAATTAGGGCATTCTAGTGATGCTCTGTTCATTGGCCTTCTCTGAAAACCATGCAGGGCGGAGTGACTTATAACACTCGGCCAAGTGCCACCACAATTGGAAGACAAATTACACAGACAAATTAATCAACAATAATAATAATAATAACGTAGCAGAAAATAGAAAGTAATATGAGATTTAATTGCCATAAAAAAATAAAAAAAAATTCATCACTTACAATCACCAAAGTGTATATATATATAAAGAGAAGGATTCAAATTTAAACCCCCAAATTTGCACTTAAATCCTACTTAATTTTTCTTGTGATCACCATTTTTTTGATCATTTTAATCCTCCTTCTCAAAAGTTTGTAAATCCCCGCTCGAAAAACCCATGATTAAAGTAAAAAAATGCAATTAAAAATATGAAAGGAAATTAATTAAAAGGTCCATTTCCAGATCCTGATCCGAAGATCAACCTTGCACTTGGAGTTGGAAACGGCAGCCACCGACGGTGACTTACCTTTTGGTACAACCCCTTTGATTCCTTGACACGTAACCCTAATCCCCACCTTCTTGGTACTCAGCTTCCCCATCGACACCTTCACTTTGGTGTCCATCTGCAGCTTCAGCGCCACCCCGCTCTGCTTCTTCAGATCCGATCTCAGCGACTTCACCGACTCGACGTCGAGATCCTGCGACGTCGACAGGACGGGGCGGAAGAAGGTGCTGTTCTTTGTGCCGCTGGTGAACGCCGGGATCGACCCGTTTGCGATTTGGACGTCTCTGGTGGTGGAGAGGAACAGATTGAACGGCTGGTAGGAGAAGGTGAGGTGGTTGTTGGGGTTTTTGGAGGAGAGGGTGAGGTTGAAGAGGGTGGCGAGGTGCGAGGTGGAAAAGTCGGGGGTGGTGGTGAGGTTGAGCTTCGCAATGCGGACGGAGGTGAGGGTGAACTCGGGGCGGTGGGGGCGGTAGAGGATGTAGACCGCGGCGCCGGCTATTGCGGCGAGGAGTGCGAGGGCTATGAGGATAAGGAATGACCAGAAGCAGCAGCAACAGCATAAATTGCGGTTGCTCCGGCGGTGGCGGCGGTGTTGGTACTGGGGTTTCGGGCGGTAGGGTTGTCTGAGTTGGGGTTTGGTGCTTGGTGGGTTGGCTGCGGTACCCGTGGTGGCTGCGGTACCCGTGGTTGTTGCGGCGCCGGGTACGGCGGCGGCGCCGTTGGTGGTGGGTTTGGAAGATGGGTAGACTCGGTCTGTCATGGTGAGAAATGGGTTGGATTTGGATTTGAGAGAGAGGGTCCTGGATTGTTGTGGAAACTGTGAGGTTTTAGAGAGAGAAGAAGATGGAGGAGTGAGAAGGATGAGAACGGGAAGAAAATGGAGGACCCAAAAAAAGGTCGGGGGATGCTTCCACCTCACACAACGTCAAGATGGATCCTTCCTGTAAATTTCTACACCTGTAAATATTAGTAATCACTAATCACTTCCACAAAGCTTACCAACTAAAGCCTCCAAATTTATTTTTCCCTTTTTTAAAAAGAGAACTACATGTTCATTATCACGTGATTCACAAGTATCAAGAATCAAATTCATAACATGTTGTATGAAATATGAGTTTAGAATTCGTTTTCAACTACGAAGTGACCACTCCGTAGTGGTTAAGCCTCCAATAATTAATTTCCAAAAAAAATAAATTAAGCTTACTAATTTGGATTGAGATGTGATCTAGTTTGCATGGTCCACATGTGATGGAGTGAATTGTGAGAAATGTGGGGTCCAAGTCCAATTCCAAACCTTCTTTTAAATTTCCATTTTATTGTTAGGTTTCTATTTTTCTTTCATACTTTTTGAGGCCTTACCTTCCTTAAAAATGTGACATAATGGCAGGCAATTGCTATATTTTCATGAACATACTTAGGGTAGGTGGTAAGAAACCACAAAATCACGCTTTAATGAGCGCCGAATATTTCTTACGCGCAGAATTGATTTGTAATCTGAAAGTAAGAAAAGAAAACAAATTTGAATATTTAATGGTGGATTATTAGCAACATTTACATGTGGGATAATCATAACTATTCATGCTTATACGAGAACTCTAGATGAAGCATTTGATTCAGCATCTCACGAAGCAGAAGCTAAGCAGCAACTTGAGAATCTTCAAACACTAAAGTTCCATATTTACTCATAACTATGAACGACCAATATCAACCTAAACGCACACTAAAAATCAGACGTGTGCATAAACAGAAAATTATAGTATTTCAACATTAAATTAGATTTTTTTTTTCTTGGTTGGTGAAAAATGAACTTTTATTTTGTTTTTTATGTTAGGAAGTATGTGAGACAGGGAAAGCAAGGCTCATTAAATTTAAAGCACCTCCACTTTAGGTAAAAGAGTAACAATATTTTTAATCTAATCATGAGTTTGATGGTAATTAGTCAACTAATCAGAGTCAGTGTGGCTCAGTGGTTGCATTCACTTGACTCCTAAGTCAGTCAATTTACAATGCTTCTGCTCTCGAGGTTGCAAGATCCTCTCATTTTTTCTTTAAAAATTCATTATCTCTTAATGTTTTTCTTAATATGAGTGTGACAATAAACCTAGTGCCCACCAAACTTCCATGGTCAAGTTTCTTATAGCTTTTTGAACCCGGCTGTGTTTGCCGATCGACCGGTTGTATCACCTCCCGGAAATCGAGATCTCGTTTCTAAAGCCGCCTTTATCTAAAAGAAGTTTTCGAGGTTACGTTTTTTAAGCATTGCCGGATTTAAATGTGACGTTGTATGTAGTCGAGGGTCGATGGAAATTCAATATCGAAAGTCGTGTAATTCTTATTGATGATTAGATCATTAAGATTCTCAATTTTTTAAATGCAAGCGATTTTACTACTTTAAGTTATACTAAAGAGAAGTTCGGAAGATGAGGGAGGACTTTAAAACCAAGACCATCCACCACACGTGCAAGATTTCCATTTTAAAAATGGTTGAAGTTGAAGTTGAAATTGACTTCACCCTAATTTTATTTTGATTAAGCAACAAAATGGTTGATAAATGCAGGTTAGGGTAGTTAACCAGGACATTGTCTCAGCTCACTTGCTCCCTAGTTCGAATTTTATCCCGTAAATTAGAGTAGATTAGAATATCGATTCGTTTTGAGGTGTATAATCGTTCTCTCCTTCAGTTTGGGCTTTGTCAAGGGAAGGAGAAGTTTCATGCTGATGGGTCCACCAACTTTGGATTTTTGGGTTGAAATGGGAATGTGTTGGTTTGGGCTGCTTTCATCCAGTGCATAAACAATAATTATAAAATATAAAAATATTACAGTTTCTCTGAAAACTAAATGTTCATATGAAAGCTTTAACATGCAATTTTGAGACAAAGGCTCGGAGAAAAAGACATGGAGTACATAGAGCTAACAAAAGAGTTGGTGCAAAACCGAGCGCAATGACGTTTTAGAATTCATATAACTGATCCAAATTAATGAGATGAGGCTTTGTTGTTGTTATTATATGAATGCTAGAACAAGGATCGTATGATAGAAAAACATGCATTTGTTCTTTGATGCACATGTATGCATATGACTAAGCACAATTGTCCAAAAGAACCATAATATACATGTGAAGGAATTTGTGCCATACATGTGCTATAAAGGTGATATCTGTAACTTCAATTATTCCCTCTGATACTTTACTGAAGAAAATAAACCCACATTATCAGCAATATAGAACAGAAAACTCGAACTCGAACAAAATTCATGGTGTAATCTTCATTGGCCTGTCTATAGTTAACCCAGACGACGAATATATCTGCCCTGCAGATAATAACCGTACTAAAATGTCGGGTTTATATCATTAGTAACCGGTAAGCTGTCATCGCAGTGCAGTTACAAAAGAGGTTCTAACTTCTGTAATCAAGTGAGTCAAAGTCCAGCTAAACTACGCCCTCTTAACCTCTTTTGGTTTTCCCTATATTCTGGCGGCCAATGGGCGGTCACCACGTCACAGCCACCAGGAGTGAAAAGTTCATTAAAGGGAAGAAGGAAGGGGAAGGCACATGATTGACTAATATCCTTATTAGTTTGCACTCGGAGAATAAATTCATTCAACTGAAATTGATTAATCTAATTGCTCAATGGCAGAGACATGTTTTACTGAAACTTGGGAGTACAATAGATCACTCTTTAGTCTTTACCTCTAATGACTCCGCATTTACAGAATTTTCGAGCATCTGCTGGGACGCTGCACAGACAATGACACCATCTCTGCCTTGCCTCTTTCATGAACATTCTTTAAAGGCCCCTATTCTGTTATCAAGCCCACTAATATGTAAGAGAAAGAAATGTGATCCAGATCATACTATAATGAGAAATCAACACTTCAAAACAGGAAAATTTGCCAAACAATTTAACCTTTCATTTCACGCAGATCATAATATAACGAAAATTTCACTGAGATGCAAAAAACTATAGTACCTTTGACATTTAATGTTTCTATTCATGAGCATGATACTGAGCAGAACAGGGACCATCACTAAACACAAATGCTCCAACGAGTGTCCACTGATAATGAAACGATTTGCATGGTAGATTTTGCCATCGGCAACTGATTCAAATTTGGCAAGAAGGTAAACCCCTGTAAAGAATTGCTTTTATGCTTTGCAGATAGGAGTGTTCATTGGTGGAATGCTTAAACGATACATTAAATGTCAAACTTTTACATTTGAAATCCAGACTATCCATTGTGAAGGTTACTTTTATATCTAGGTGGAAAATTTCCTTTACCCAGAAAAAAGGGGGAAAAGAAAAATATTTCCCCCAGTACATGCTTGCTACGATATTCTAACAAGCTACTTTCACAAAAGAAAAGGTTCAAAACGTAATAGTAAAAACCATTGCTTTGTACTGTATTTAATTGTGCAGGGGGGGTAAATAGACTAATTAAAAATCATACTATTTTTACTCAAGAAATAAAGATTAATGAATATGGCGTACCAGCGGCCCAGAGCCAATATCTTGAGTGAGTATATTTAGGTGGGAACACAAATGACATTGCTGGAATTACCATACATGGAATCAACTGGAACATCATGTACAACCTGATATCATTATACGTTCTGCAAAGAAACTCATCCATATATCCACTATAAGAGTTTAGCACAAGAACATAGAGGGGAAAACACAAAACTTGAAGCACAACACTAACCTGTCATATGCAATGCTAAGAAAAGCAATGAAAAGGAGTGCAAACAGACAGCTCAAACCGATCCGCTCTCCTACTCTCTCCACCATAAAACTAGAGAAAAGAGAGGAGTATGCAATCATCATCTGCAATTCAGAATCTGTCTTCAACAATTAAAATAAACAAAGAGAAACAGATTGTGCATGACTAGGATCCAGACACTTTGTTAACGACAAAATCATGGACCTTAATAATTGATTTTACTTTCCTTCCTTCACGGTCTTTCACGAAAGGGGTCAATGGCGCAACACAGGTTCAAGATTAAGGACAACATACACTATTTTCGACATTCATGGACAAACCTTCAACTCGGGGTACATTTCAGGGAACAATGTAACAAACTTACAATTAAGTCATCAAAATAAAAACTTATGTTTACTGAAACTCTCAATCGTCTCAACAAACAAATAACCAGGGAAAATGTCACTAATTAATGGCTAAAACCGAGAGCTCTTGAGACGGATTGAAATACTAACCGGCAAGGTGTCCCAAGTTACTCTACTATCATCAGGCTTCAAATGATAATAAGCAGACCCAAATGCCAGCCCTGCCATTCCAGCATAGAACAGTGCCCAACCCCAAACCTCACCCGGCAAACTAAAACCAGTTTCCAAACAACACCAACCAAAAAATCAAAACTCCATTGAAATCAATGCAACAAACAAAATCAGTGCACGAAGTACCATATAATCCAGAGAGTGCAAAAAACCTGATGTTAAAAAGCCCCCCTTGCACGCAGAGCACAAAACCCAGAACGCCAACAACCAAAAATGGGAAATTTGTGATCACATTCAAGGTATTAGGCACTCCTGTAAAAAACCCAGATCATAAAATCAATCAAAAACATAAATTTCAGTAAGAAAATGAGAGAACGATGAGAAATTTTACCCACAAAATTGCGCATGTCAGCGTAGAGATGGTGTTTGGGAGAGTGAGAAATCTTGGGAGTGATCAGCATTAACAAAACCCAACACAGAAGCGCCCCTCCCCATATCCGCCGTCTCTTCCCTCTGATTGCAAGCTGCTGAGTTGCCATCCACACCATCTCTCCCTCTCTCTCTCCTCTCTCTCTCTCTCTCTCTAAAGTTCACTCACTCACTGCCTTTCCTCTCCTGCTAATGATTCGAAGTGTTCGACGAAATGCTAACTTTCTATTCGGAATGTTACGGACTGTTTGGTGAAATGTGTAAATGCGGGACCCTTGCGGATGTGGTGGTGGCGGCGGTGGTGGTGGAAAAAGCCCCTTTTGAAATGGAATCGTCGGGTCGTTTGTTCTGTTTATCTTGTTGTGGTTTGGCTATAAAGGTGAGACGTGTCAGGATCGTAAATACCCCCACGCGGGACTGATGTTGGTAATCAATGGTGTATGATTGACTGTGATATAGCAATAAATGACGGTCATGTACTGTACAAAATCAAACGCAGTCGCGCTTCTTTACTTCGGGGCCCGTTTGTTTTACTTTTCCCCTGTCAATTCCAAGTTTTAATTGGTTTTTTAAAGGGGAATTTTGGTTTCTCTACAGTAGAGCAAAAGGTCATTTGGGATGAGTAACAATTTGGCATATGATTATTTATTTATTTATTTATTTTAAACTAACGAAAAGTCATCAAAAATTTTAGTTTTAATGAAAAATAATAAATAAAGGTGTAAGTGAATAGTAACAGAAAAAGTAAAAATGTGGTTTTTCGTTAAAAATGAACAGTACTGAGAGTGTTTCGTTAAAACTACCTTTAAAATATTGGCCAAATCTTGTTAGTAAATCTTACAAAGCCCCTCCTTTGTTGACAAAAAATTTGGTATGATTGACACTAACAGATAGTTTTCACTAAGATTCAGTCCTAAAATACAAAAGTCACGTCCATTTATTAGAGACGCATCGGAGTTTTTGTAGATGAAGAGATGTAGTCAAAGTATTTCTACGTAAATCTTTTTTCGTTTTTGTGACTATATTGAACTATCAAGTTAATAGACTGTTTGTTTGCAAAAATACTGGTCAGTGTCCAAGTGATGCGATAAACAGAAGAACCAACCCTAGCTGCCGATCCCTAGCTTTGGCTTGGGGTTCGTCGCAATGTCATTTCCTCTTCCCTCTTCAAGCTCCCCCTCTCTTTAGGTTCCCAACCCCCTTTTGGGTTGTTGTTTCCTTAGCTGTGTCTCAACTTTTCTGAGCTCTATCCCAGATTGAAAATAATATCTTCTTTTCTATTTTAAACTTTGTTCTATTATTAACAATTCAAATTCGACCTGTTCGTTATTAAAACAACCTTTTCTTCTTACTCAACGGTTCACCATGGAGTTTTATTTACAGCACTGTTGGAGATGCTATAATTACTCTATTATTCCAATTTTTCTTCAATAGTATGTGTCTAGACTAATGAATAGTGCAAAAAATAAAACGTCGTGATTTAGTTGATGAAATATTTTTTTTTTCTTTCACTACGAATTAAATAGATAAAATTTTTAACCACTTAATAATTCGGACTACTAAAAATGAACCGTATTTTTCAGGCAGGAGTGAAAAAGTCCACACGAGGATTAAGTTACGGTTGAAATGCATCCACAAGAATCCCTTTGTTTTCTAGTTTGCAACGAGGACTTAAGCTGGGGTTGAAATGCACGCGAGAAAAAACAACCCTTCCATATGCGTAGCACAAGAACAGGACAAGGCATAAAAAGCAACACCACTTCACCTTTCACCAATCCCCTCACATCACCATGTTAGAACATTGAACGGTCCATATTAATCCATTTTTTCTTGTAGACATGATGTTTATTCAACGTAAAATGTGCATTTGTCAAACCCTATCAAATAATATCCCCTTTGGATTATCCCTAAACCGTTCTCTTCTGTAGATATTTATTTCTGAGAGACGTTCCTTGCGTCTAAGAAAAAATATCTTCGGTTACACGCTCAAGTTAAATGTAGATACATTATTAACGACATAAATATCGAAATGATTATGTTTAAGATCAATCATGTAACGTTACGTGCGAAATTTAAAATAAATATTATCATATGATTTGCTTTGGTAATAATGCTTGGACATTATGCTGTGTGAGAAGATGCATGCTTGTGGAAGCGTTATGTCATTTTCCATACAACACATATATACTGCAGTGATAAATTGAATCCGACACTGCCATCAGACTGACTCACGGCAGAAACTTATCATTTTCAACGAAGAGGCAATCAATCAGGCGGCAATGCATATAATATTCCCACAGCTTTTGCTTACTCGAAAAAATACCACTCCCTTGTTTCACACAAGGTAGCAACTTAATAACTAAGAATCGGAAATGCTTTAAAATAAAAGAAAATTAATAGAAATGATTTGAAAATTTTGAGTTTTAACGATAAGGACAAAATAAAGAGTAAAATAAACAGTATCAGGATTGACTTTTCAACGTAAAAATATAATTTTTCGTTAAAGCGAATAGTACCGTGGACTCTTCGTTAAAACTCCCTTTAAATAATCGAAGGCATTTTTACAAGATTTTTTTTTTTTTTTTGAAAAAATAATACTTTAAGTGTTTTTTTTTAAATTTACTGGTATTTTACGGAGAATTAGTTTCGAAAACATTTTTACAAAAATTCACTCATTTTAATAGGACTTCTAAACAAGCTATCATCTTCTAGGTAAATAAAATATTTACTTTGTTTACATTAAATTTTAATTTTATGGTTTTGATTAAGTATTTAAACAATTTGGCTATTCAATCAATAATTAATCATCAAGTTGAGCATCTTAGTAGACCTCGATAAAAACCACTTGCAAAAGTTGTTTGAGTTTGTGTAAGACTCAAAGGCATCTACGTGTTCCAAATTACAATTATTCAATTACTGTAGTGAGCTACAAGATCTACATGTGACATTGCTTTGCTTCCACAGCAATTATAGCATCATCATCCTCCTTTTATTTTGTTTAATTTCCAAGTATCAAATTCCTCACAATCACCCCCAACAAGTATTAAACTTTACACTGTAGTTGTAGATATTTAACGAGAAGAGGCCTCGAGTTCGACCACACAAATTATAGCATCATCATTACAAATGTATATTGTTTTCGAATTTGACACATAATTATTGTTGACCATATCGTAGCTATGTTGTGAGTGCGTTATTAGTTCAACGCATCTCGAATGGTAATCTAGTGATTAACAATAGAGATTAATAGTAAAAAAGGAGATGAGAAAGGATAATTTGGGAATTAGATCCCATTCGGATCCACTTTGTGAAGATCCTAAAGAATATCACATCTTAACCATTTATCGTGTATCGTACGGTAAAAAATCATTTAATTTTTTTATTTAAAATTAAACACAAATAGTATCTGATAAAAACTGACCACACGATAAACGGTTAGGATGTGAAAATCCTTAAGATCCCATAAAGGGCATTTGGAGAAGGTCCTCTTCCAATAATTTGGACCTATTGTCGCTAAAAGTGATTAAGTGAAGATTAAAAAGTTTTTACCCGCTAATGCGGGCCCTCCCTTTGATGATTCGGATTCAAAACGTGAATACAAAACCTTGATAATACGAGGATCACAACCGAAGGACTGAAAAGACATTTAATATAAGGTACATCATCATTAAAATCCTCAATTTGGTAGTAAACCCTAGCAAATTATATATCCACATATTATCTTAATTTTGAAAAAACCAAGACGAAGATATGTATAGTACCATTATTTACTATACATTCGTACTATTATTTGGGTATTTTTTAATAGAGGCAATATCTACCGATACATGAGTAATGTTTTTGCTAGTTTATTGGTGTTTGTCTCCACATTGTTGAAGGCTGCCTTAGGTTAGCAAGGATGATATATATTTACGATAAGTTTAATACGTAACTATTGATAGTCTCGTTACAGTTATGTCACCTTATTGTAGCACTGCTTATACCATTTTAAAAGTGTGAGTAAATATCTTATTGTATGTAAAAGAGAAGTGAATAAAGTGTAATAAAATTATCACAACTAATTTTATGATACAATCTGGTAAGGGAAAGATGATTAACACAAAGCTTTGTGTGACGTTCTTAACAACTCGAGCAACATACTCCATGCAACAATCAGAACGCTTCAAGTTATGAATTTTTTTTACAGTCAATACCATACCAAATGCCAGCTACCTCTCCTTCCACCACGCCCCAAAACCCACATGGGCTACAACGAAGTGGAAGGTTAGAAAACTAACCAGATATTTTCAACCAATGTTTTCTTTAATAACGCCAAATTAATCAACAGTCTGGAAAATGAACGAAGATTAAGCATTGATTTTAAAAATCAAACGGTTGAAGATTGTTCAAAATACTTGGTAGGCAGGATTGTCGAAAACAAATATTTTCATCACCAAATTTGAATGGAAAATACTTTAGACTCGTCATTTCTTTTTACATATAAATCACAGTTCCGTCACGTACCAACTGCGAATTAATCTGAGCCATACAAGCTCTACACTGCTGCAAATAAGATTTTACCAAATACCCTCAAATCGCGGAAAATGAAGTCTTCCCACAATGTTATTTGGTAACACTATGGTGGAACCAGATGACGTCATAAAGGGCAAATATTTGAACAAATAGTACAAACACAAAGCAGAAGAGAAGTGAGCAGATCTACATTGCATCCATTCGACCCCCAAAATTAACCAAAATTAAAAAAACCACCCAATCCGAGAAAATAATTAAAATTTTCCCTTCACTTATCACTCCCTCTAGTAATCATGTCCTTGTACCTTATGATCGAATCCAACCGCTGCAACTTCAGCTGGTTCTTGAACCTGTTGATGAAATCATCCGCCTTCGCATCCACCTCGTCGTCGTCCTCCGCCGCCTTCGCCACCTTCCTCTCCCTCATCGTCGCCGGCCGGCGAATCTCGGCGACATCATCCTCTTGAAAGTGAGCGAAAGCAGACTTGGAGCTCGCAGACTTCTTCATCTTCTTCGGGAGCTTGGCGGGCACCTCGCCGGACGCCGGCTTGGTGTCCGACTTGGTCCGGTTCACATGGTGGTCCTGCAACGGCTTCAGCTGACTGAAAACCTCCTCCAGACTGCTCTGTTTATCCCCTGCTTCTGAAAAGTCTGGAGTTTCTGGTTCTGGGTGTTCGTGTTCTTCAAAACGGTCGTCATCTGGGAACTCGTCGTGCTCGGGAGCTTGCTCGAAGTGGGATTCCGGCTCATGGGTTTTGTGCGGAGGGGCAGCGGCGGCGGTGGGCTGAGATGGGTAGAAATTGATGGACTTGAGCCGCTGCAGCAGAGAAGGGGATCTGGTCAATTGGAGCTGTTCGAGCTCGTGGGTGTGGTTAAAAGCGTAATGTGTGGCCTCGGTAGTTTCTGGGTGTTGCTCGAAAGTGGTGGCGTGTGGCTCCGGGGATCTGTACTGGTAGAGGTTGATGGATTTGAGCCTCTGCAGCATAGATGGAGATCTGGCGAGGCCTCCGCCTTGGTGGTGGTTCTGGTGCTGCTGCGGGTCCTGGTGTTTCTGGGTGGAGCCCAAGTGTGAAGCAATGGCGATGGTGCCAATCATGACATTGAGGAGGAGGAAGAGGACAGTTGGAGTGAACCAGCTGTTCATGGAAGCCCAAATAGAAGGCAGGGATGTCACAGATTCTTCAAACATGGCTGACAGTGTTTAGAGAGAGAGAGAGAGAGAGAGAGAGGAAGAAAGGTGAAAAATGGGGAGAGGAAGAAGGGGGGCAGAAATAGAAAGCTTCTGTGTGCTTCTATGTCTCCTTTTTATTTGGGTGGGATATTTTCATCATCCTGTGCAGGTTTCTTGGTATTTTGTGTAGAAATTTTATTTGTTGAATTTTTAATTTTCATTTTTCATGATCTCGAGGCACGCGTCGCTGAGTGATGGGTTTGCGTGTGAGAAACAGACAGAATAGAAGCGGTGGTTGTGACAAAAATGTGAGCTTGTGGTTGGATTAAATAGAGGGTTAGCGATTAATTATTTGCAACTCGGTTGTGAAAAACAATTTATTCACGCTCAGAAATTTTGAGTTTGATTTCCTTTTTTTCAATACCGTTTATATGAAGGAAAAAAATTATTATTATTTAGTACTATATTCTAGTAGTAATTTTTTTTTTACTTGTAAATAAGTTGTTTTAAGTTTTATTTTTGTTAAAGACGAATTTGAATCACGTTATTACTCTTCCCCTTTGAGTAAATAATATCTTTCGATAAAAAAAAAAAAAAAAGGAGTTGGAAAGAGTGTTCATTCTCTGCACCTGAAGTTCCGAGTTTGATTTTAGATCCAATAGGCAACTACGACGTTTGCTTGTACACATGAAATGACGCAAATAAGAACCGAAGGACGGGGGAGATAACTTGGGAATCACTCGACCAAGGATAACGAATTCGTTCGACGTCGTTGATCGTGGATTCAACATGACTAAGTCTCGCACTTGATTTTAAGGAGGAGAAAACTCACCCTCTTCTTAGATTGATTATAATTCACTTAATTGACTACCTTAAAGATACATTTGGAGCCCTTTAAATAGGGGGATTCGTACTCATTTGATACAAGAGATAATTAAAAATAAGGATAATACTAGGAAGACTAAATTTAGAAACTAAATGATGTATCACTAACAGGAATGGGCACATTTATAACGCATAAGTAATAAACCAATCGTCAACTTTCATATATTTTAGTTTCTAAAATTTAGTTTACGTAGCATTATTCTAAAACTAAAGAAAGCAGCTTGTAGTTACAAATTACAATGCAACCTAATTAAAAGAGCTTTAATCCTACTCTCACCAGCCATTTATTATCAAGACACTACATCATGAAACGACACGTTTATAAAGCTCTTATTGCCCTTAGCAAGGGTTATCTCCAATCTTCATAGATAGTGGCGTACAGTAGAAGTGGAGTGGAGTTTTCCTTATACCAAATTTATGTAGAAAGAGAACGACAGTTGGGTTTTAGGATGTTCTTCTTCCATGCAAACAGTTGGGTTCGATTTTGCATGTCTAAAATATACCAATACACACGAAGTGATAAACCAATATCTGGATTCCACATTACAATCCGTAATTTAATACCTGAAAATTTGAAAATTAGCTAGATTGATTGAATGCAATCTCTCTTATACCAATTCATTCCCTCTCATGTTTTAGCTTTCACAGCTCATTACCACCTCTCAGAATCTCAGTGTCAAGTACGCAAACATGTTGACCATTCACTGGTAAGTGGTTCCTGATTGGAATGCTTTCACTGGGACCTATGAGGACTCACATGTGGTAGGGGCAATCAAATTGAAACATAAAGATAGTGAAAGTATTTGTAGTATAAATTAAGGTGTATTTTAAAACATTTTTGCCGAAAATAGGGGCAACATGGGCAATGGGCATGGCCGGCGTTGTCTATTAAATTTCGAATGTCAACACACAGCATGGTAACATGCTGACTAACATGGCCCTCCCTCATCTTCTTCCGTCCTCCATTATTACCAAGCTTCCACCACCACCACCACATTTTCTTTTGTTTACTCCAAAAACAGTCGGCAGCAGGCCACCATAATACAAATGGGCTCGCTTCTCATTGGACTGGCCCAACTTGTTAGAAGCCTGATGGACTCGGTTCATGTCTAGCCCAAATACAAAACTTCCTCCACATCATTTTTCACGAGCGAGCACTTGAGATCTAACTGATTGTTCCAAAACAGTTGGTACCAATACAACGGCCTGTGGTTTTTAGTTTACAAGATTTATCCGGAGAATGGTGGCAACTTGCTCGAGGTACAAAATTTGGGAAACCAAATATTGTTCAAATATTGGTCAAACTGAAATTTCTGATACTTCAAAATAGCAACGTGTGAACAAAACGGTCGGAAATTTGAAAGATCTCCGTTTTATGTACTACAAATTCAACAATAAGAGAATCCGGCCAAACAAAACACAGTAAAGTATACCCAAGACTTGAACAAAGACAAGGATAATTTTCCTAAAAGAAAAAGGAGCTGGCTGCTGGCCTAATTCAGCAGTTTTCTGAACTCAAACACACAACTTGTGCTTCCCTGACCATGCCTCTTGGGCTCAAAGCAATACAAGCTTTGTACTCGCACCAACTCTGTCCTCGATCTTTTCCTGACTATTTCCAGTCCCTGACTCTTGCCAATAACGATGCGCATCGAGATCTAGGATACCTCTACCTTCCGACCATTCCCCTCCTCCAACATAGTACCTTCGGGAGGGGTTGAAACGATTTGCGCAAGACCCTGCACCTTCAGTAGCATGAAATTAGCAAACTCAGTTTCGTACCAATTACCTACACAGCTCGCCATTTCAAATTCTTTAAGTTGACTATGGGTGGACTCCAGGGGTTCCCACGGAGCTTCACAACTTATCCGAGTATCTGATTTGCCCAGCGTACCATCTCCATGATGTAGGCATTGATTATACATATGATAGGTATGGGTAGATTACGAGAAACCACTTGATATTTTGGTCCCGTTGAGTGGTTTGGAACCCGATGTTATTGGATTCTATTGAGTGGTCTGGAATCCTTGCTCTTGCTCATTTCCATAAGATTAATCTAGAACCCTAGACTCAAGTAAATGGGAATTACCCACAATAGACCTTGTGAATATAAATTAGATTTACTATGTTTATTACACATAATCCAAGTAGGGAATTATATAGAGTTCCTTAATTAAATTCGTAAAATGATATGTTATCGCATTGACTTAAGATCATGCATCTTTGATTCATGAATTGATTAATTAAAGGGATTGTGGAATGACGTTAGATATGATTGTATTAATATGATTAGACTCATTGATTAATGTGGCTTGAGATTAATATTGTGCTTCGTTGGTTCTTTAATATGTTGCATGCTATGAATTGCGATTTTATGTGGGAAACATGGTGATTTATGTGATGGATGAAGTGGAAATGTTAAGTGTCATATGAGATTGATATGTAGCCCTGAACCTAGTAATTTCATGCTTGTCAAGTTCTAATAATTGATTGATGAAAGCTATAATTTTCTACTTAAAAGTACGGTGATACAAGTCAAGTGTAGTGTTTGGGAACTACGAATGACTTAATCCTTGTTTATGGTATGTAGGTAGTCTAATGAGAATGTTAGATGTAGTCATAAAGTATACGAAAAATTACTAGGTGATTCGATTATCTAGTTGTGCTTTGACATATCCCAGAGGTGGGGTAGGTTAGAGATATGGGTATTTGGTGACATCATATGTCGATCTTGGATGAATGTCGGAATCGGGACGTGACAATTGGAGTGCAGATGTGCAGTGAAAATTTTAGCGACTAATGTAGTATCTAGTCGAAGAGTTTTCAAAATGTTAGGCGGAGATTCAGGGAGAACATAGCCCTGCAGAGAACTTATCTCCGGCTGCATATAAATTCTTGCAAGTGGCGGGTGAGGGAAGACATCAATCTCTTCAACTCCCCTTGCATGTCATAAATCATCAATTAAGATAAGAAAAACAATATAGGGAGAATATATATTTACAAAATAATTTACTCCGAATCAATAGCTTTCTTGGGCAATAGTCTAGTCTAATTTAGGGTTTAGGTCTGTCTCTCATAGCTTGGGGAGGAAGTTAATTAATTCAATACCATATTCATGAGTACTATTGTCTTGGGTTGCTTGACCATTGGGATTCAGATCGCCACCATGCACGGAAGAATTAGGAGTTCCCACCAGCACTTGATGAACAATGTGCGGTCCAGCGGGGTCGGAAAAGCTTGATGATGACCTTGGGGGACAGCTGCTGTTTGGTGAAGATTCAGCCCCAGCTATACCATAATCACTATCTTGCAGCGTGCTCTTCGTAGAAGCATCGGAAGTGAGGTCTTTTCCGTAATAATATGCTCTTAATATTTCATGAATTCTTGTCCGAAATGAGGCTTCGGAATCTGCGCGTGTCAAGATGTGGATATGCTCATAGAGGAACATAGCCGTAAATATGAGGATAGCTAGTGATGAAGCAACACCAGCAACGATGAAGAGGCCCCAAAAGCTATCAAGACTAAGAGTGTTGGAACTTTCCACGGGGTTAGAGTTTGAACAGCTTTCGTTTTTCTTGAACCACTTATCTTCGATGGCCTTCATTTTATCTCCCTCGTGCAGTTTAGTGATTGCTGTTGAAATGTCATGCGTGAGAAGCGAACGTTTCGGAAAGACCTGCGGGTAAGCCAAAGGAAAAATAAGTCCCACACCAGAAAACATGTACTAGTTAAAGGAGAGAAGCCCAGAAAGAGAAACAAGTGAACTTACAAATGCGAAGCCATTGCCTTCAAATGTTGGCTCGACAATGGTATATTTTGAGCAATAAGTTGAAACAAAAAGTTTCAAGTAGGGCGTTTCATCAAAAGCAGCAGAAATACCTCCGTTTTCATTCCCCTTGCGAAGAAGTTCCTCCAATTCTTCTTCATATTGATAGGTCCTAAATTTATCATCCTGAAATCCTAGCTGTTTCAGAATTCCATAAATAAAAGAACCTGATTTGAAGCCAACATAGTCCCCGTTCCTCCTGAGATGGTTTAAATCAGTAACGACTGGTTTGAGCTGTTGGACTGTTAAAAATGACGTTAAACTAGCTGCATAGCTTTGAGTGAGTATGAGGACAACAAAGCACCAGATGACCACTACAAACCTAGCCAAGTTGCTTGCTACTCGCTCCCCTGATTTAAAATTCAAAAGAAAACCCATTTACCATTTGGATTTACTTTTTTAAGACTGGATTCACAGAGTATATATCGATTTGTTTTAAAAATATTAATTACCAGTAAAGTGTAATTAATCATGAAGGAACTTACGATGTGCAAAAACCATGGTTGAGAAGGAGAACCACATACTTGCGCCAATTTGGTGATGTGCACGCCCCTGAAAGTCTTCGTTTTTTGGGTGTTCAAGAAACCAGACCACAAAACCAATGAAAATAAAAAAGGAGCCGCTGGTTACCCAAAGGTCCCAACTCAAAGGCTTCAAGAACACCCAGGTGTTTTTCGCACCATTGTTTC
The DNA here is from genome assembly GCF_041283825.1 of Pyrus communis. Lineage (NCBI taxonomy): Eukaryota > Viridiplantae > Streptophyta > Magnoliopsida > Rosales > Rosaceae > Pyrus > Pyrus communis. The sequence goes on along the minus strand of NC_142579.1, from coordinate 39,799,710 downwards.
CCTTCATAGGCACGACCACTGATACCCCGGAATCTATATACGGCAATGTAAAGTCAACAAACAAGGATCTATTTGCCCTAATGGTAAAATCTCCGACCGCAGCGTCATAGTTCTGTCAAGTAAAAAGGCCAAAGTTTCAATTGAAAAGTTTTGCTAAATCAAGAATGTAATCTGAAATAAAGAAAGCTTAGAATAGGAGTTTTTACCCCGAGAAATACTTGATAGATCAAATCACCGTAACTACCAGCCTTCTTACCATCAGGCCTTGCAAAGGGATGAAACTCGTGAGGAACAGAGTACGGCAATTCTTCTATTACCGCAGTAAAGACATCTATGCAGTATCCAGTGACCTTGGTTGTATTAGTGCTTGGATCATATTTCACACTTAGAATTTCTTCAAACCCTTCTTTCACTGGGACTCCAATTCTTAAGGTCCCATTCGCAGTAATCTGCCAACCCCTTGGAACCGAGGTGGTGTCTCCAGGCCATATAATAGGTCCAAGACTGGCATTAGAAGTAGAGTGTCTGCCTGTATTTTTGTCCGATTTAATGTTTCTTACGAGTCCATTTTTGGGTGTCCAATATCCAATCCCTCTTTCCCCATTATCATTCACATTAACTACCTGAAAAGTTGATGATTGTAGTTACCTATTAATAAGGCTGAAATCTCCTGAAAGACCTCGGAATCTTGTACCTGATAGTTCTCGGACAAGTTCAGTACCATTTTGAGAGACCTCTAATCTCTCCGAACCAGTGGAATTGCCAGAATCGTTCATCTTCTGGAAGCGGAAGTTTGTTGTTCCAACCTTCTCAACTGCCATGGCTAGTGCCCAAGCGGCATCATACGTCCACAACCCAAAAACATCCAGTTTAACACTAGGGATAGTTGGATTGTCTTGTCGGAATTTTGTTTGCTATCTAGCTCTAAAACTTTCAAGCTCTTTTGTAATGGGAACATAAGTTTTGCATGTCATCTATGTCGACAGAAGAACTCGAGGAAATAAAACTGTTAGTCATCCCATTTGTCATTATCCAAACATAGCCTTCATCCATCATGCCAAAGTCTTTTGCTTTTGAGGAAAACCGAGACCCAAGAGATAGGGACATATGCACTATGAAGACCCTGGTTCGCATTGACATCAACTTGCGAAGCTCTGCAACAATTTCCTCATCAGTGGCGATTGAAGGAATGAAACTCCAGTAGGGCACACGAGCACCAACTAATTGCAAAGCAGTAGTCAGGTAAGGTATTACTCCCTTTCCGAACTCATTGTCAACGCTGATGGGCACTGCTTCAGTCCAACCAAAGGCCTGGATGACACTACTAATGGCTTTAACTTGAGATGAGTCATTCTGCGCAATTCGGAAAAAGTATGAACCCTGAAGAGAAGGGCTTGTTGCGGAAAATGATATTATGGGCACCTGAGCTTTATTTCCAAGCTTAATTACAAAGCTGGCTTGCATTGATGATTCTAACCCTATGATGGCTTGCACTTTCTCATTTTTAATCAAGTCTAGAGCTGTTTCAAAGGTGAAAAATGGAAATTAATTAAACTCTGATGTAACTTCAGCTAGAAATAAGCATTTCTAGAAAATTATAATGGTTGAGCACGATATAAATCCAACCCAACCAGATCCAAACAAACTAGGTTCTACCCAACTAAGCCTAACCGACCAGGGTCACTTGGATGAGCCACGTTCGAGCAATTTTAGAAAACAAACAAAATTAAAGATATATGAATTGAAAAAGAACAAGAACATCGCGCACTTGTTAGTTAACAAAACTCGAAATTTGATAGCATATATATATAAAAAGGTATTATAATAGTTCATTTATGGTATAACAACAAACTTATATAAAACATCTATGGTATAACAACAAACTTATATAAAACATCAACAATAAAATTATTGAGTAAAGTTGTAGAAAACTCACAAACCTAGAGATTGAGGCTTGCCCGAAAGCAATGTTCTAATGAAAATCTTGGAGAAAACTGACAAACTTTTTTATTTTTATTTTTGAAATGCAAAGATAGCTTGTATGAACTGAAACAGATTTGACGGCAGCCAAAAAACAGTAGCAAGCCAAAAGATTTGACAGATCACAGACATTTAGCATCTCCAAGTGAAAGTACCGAACCACACCAAATAACATGGAAGAGCCCGACTATTTGAACCAATTGGGAATCAGCACCTTTAATATTCTAATAGATAGTGAAACATATTTAAGAGAAGAAAAAAGAACACACAAAAAAGAGAAGAGGTAGAGAAAGAACCTGCAGTAGCCGCAACAATATCATCTTCTGCAGAGTCCCTTTTGTGCATGACCAGCCTCGTATTGTAGCCTGCACGAGAGGTGTTGAAGTCGGCGAGGGCCATGTCGATGCAGCTCATCCCCATTTTCCCAAACCCGGTGTCCAAGTCAAGAACCACTCCCACGTGTACTGGGATTAATGTTGTGTTTTGTGCCCTGACGAAGAAAATCCTAAAGAATAGGAAGAAAAGAAAGACGGGTTTGATCATAGGGTTTTTTGTCATGTTTGAATACTCTCTCTTGGAAGGTTTGGAATTCATGGCCGGGGGTGAGGGAGACTAAGAAACTTATTTATAAGATGATAGTAGGATTTTGAATGTAACAACAGTCAATTTGAATATTTCAAACGAAGAAGTGTCCCTTACTGCTGAATCGCTGACTGCTGATGAGGAGGTATTTCAAAGAAATTTCCTATTCATTCCTAAGAAACAAGCTGGTATGGTTTTTCATACTAAGTAGTTTTCTTGTACTGGTTTTTTAGATGAGAAGTCAAGGTTGAGGTTCTACCACAAAATCAATTGAGAATATGAAGTAATCCAACTCCTTAAACTCTCGTGAATGAGCTTGCTTAACTTTCGATGTAGGACCTTTCCTCACAAAGTAAATTAATGCAACTTTTGGGTTTAAAAGTTATAATTGGCAAATGGTTAAATTTTTTGAAAGGTTTGACCAAACCTGGTAAAGAAGAAGAGTAAGATGAAGACAAGAAAAACAGGGTTGATCATATAATTATTGGTCATGTTCGAATGCTCTTTTGAATGGTTTGGAATAAATTGATGCTGTAGACCATAAGGAAGTTTTCCTTTACCATTGAGTCACTAGTTGTTGATCAGGAGGGAATTTGAAGAAGTTTCATCCTCATTCTTAAGAAACAAGCGTGTATGGTTTTTCGTTTTGTATACAAGAAGAGAATTAACTAACACAGTATTTTGATTTGACCAAACTCGTGAGTTTGGTCTCTAACAATAAAAATCAATAAATATAAATGACTTTGACCACCGCACATCAAATGTGGTCTTTTCGTCTGAATTTAGTCGATAATTTTGTTTGTGTGTTGATGTGGCACATATACGATCTCACAAGTCTAATAATGTGGTGGATGTAGTGAGTCAACAATAGAGTTTCACCCTAGCTACATCCACCGCTTCAGCTCGTCTTGAGTCTTGACCTAAAAAATATCAAAGGTCAGTAGCACCTCAGCATCTTAAGTAAATATCCACTCTTGTCATGCATCAGCCCATACGTTCGAATTCAATTCAAACCCCAAATTAGCAGGAGACTTGGTCTTCTGAATTAAATTAATCAACAGCGTAGTTTATACTCCATAGTGATATTTTTACACTAGTAGTTTTTTCGTGCTTATTTCTCAGAGGGAAAGAAGGAAGAAAACCCTTGATTACAGTATCAGAAAGGTAAATGCAACTTCTGGGTTTTGCTCTAAGAGTTTTGTAATTGCATACTTGGCGACGGTAAAAAAATTTGATTAACTGGTATCAACACAACGTCACCTAAAAAAAGTTACCTCCAATGAAGCTTCTTCTTTGTGATCCATGGAGATTGTAGCTTCATTTTTTAAAGAAAATCTCTGGGGCTGGCCAGAACTTTCAATTCACACTTTCTCCAAAAAGAAAAAACCAATTTCATGTTTTCTTTCTGGTGCCATGTATGAATTAAACAAGTCACTTATCGTAGCTCTAGCATACCGACATTGGTGAATTCTTGATGAATACCAAAATCTTGTCTCTTTCAAGCAATTCTCAATGGGATCGTTCCAAGAAACTTTACACGTCAGTGGAAATCAAATCCAATTCAAACGACAGCTTCCTGAATCTGTTGCCAACTGCACAAAAGTAGTGGTTTTAAACCTTGGATACAATCAAATAACGGATGCTATCTCCTGCTTCTTGAAGAACGTTTGTTCTCATTCTGCGATCCAATAAATTATACCGAGGCATTGGATGTCCGGATACCCAATGCAGTTGAATGTTAAATGGAAGCGATTTGAATTCAGGCAATGAGATTAATTGGGATGTTCTGAGTGTTGAAATTACATATGTTGTTGGCCTTGAAGTTGTCATTTGGCTCACTCGTGTTTTGCGAGGGATGGAGGAACTGGTATTACCAAGCTTTGGAGAACGTATTCTTTCTGAAAAGCTTCAGGTTCATGCATGGAGATGAAAGCTGCTAAATTTACAACCAACAAACTGCAAGCTTAAATCTGTTGGTAGTAAAAATTTAAAACACAACGTCTTACAAAGTAATGATATGTAAGAAACATTAGCATACCTCTGATATGTAAGTAACATTAGCATACCTCCAACGAAGATTCTTCTTCATGATCCATGGATATTGTAGCTTCCAGGGGCCTGAAAGAGTAATTTTCTGGAATGGTCATACAATAATCTTATTTAGCTTACCTCATCAGAAAAAAATAAGAGCAGGGAGAGATTTTGAAGCACATAAAAATCAGCAAATTGTGAAGTTACAGGATCCCATGTGCGGAATAATGTCTTTGTCAATTGGGGAGCATTGATGAAAAAGATGGCATTCTTAAGCTGCAATATTTGAACACAGTGAATAGGGCCAAAATTCTAACATTCTCTTCGTAGAAACAATCAATCACCTCCAGATGGCGAAGGGATGATCCACCAACAATGTCGAAGTGGGGTGGAGTCAAAGAGACAATGAAAGGATTTTAAACGACTTGGTTTAAGTGAAAGATTTTAGAGTTATGTAAGATTCTGCAAAGTCTATATGGATTTGAAAGGATATTAAAAAAAAAAATTAAAAAAAAAATAAAAAACTCCTAATTCAAACATTCATGGATTTGAAAGGATTTTAGAAGACTCACTAGAAGATGTGCCCACACTTTGCTGCGGGTGGTGAATGTATTATCCAAGACATACATGAGTAATTTCCGCTGATGTCCTCATTAGAATATGATGAGGCTTAAATTTGGAAATTCATATTCAAAGGCTAAAAAAATGAAGTAATCTTCTATTCTTCTAGGACTTTGAACAATCAAAGTTCCCACTTAAAAAAAAAACAAATAGCACACTAAAGATAAAGTACAACCCACACACAATGGCCTTGGAAGTGCACGAAAAATCTTAGTTTAATGATAATTTCCCAATCTACATATCTAGAAACTATCATAAAGACCCTTCTCATTGCTTAAAACTAAGATGAAATAGGGAACAATAAAAACCTCATCTCAAGAGCTTTCTCTTCATCATAAATAAATTTTGATAGCTTCCTCATCAAGTCTTTTGTGTTGGCTCCTGCTAGAGCATTGCTTATCTGTTAATATAAATGATATAATATGTCGTTCAAATACATCCTTTCGCAAAGATTATGTTGTGTTTGTGCAAATCTAAGTTTTCAAATAGGTTAATGCTGCTAAATATATCCCAGCATAAAGAAAATTTGGCCTGGCCAACTTTATACAACCTTACAGGGAATGCTCATTATTACCTCAAACATTGATGCTCGTATACAATTTTACTTTTGAATTAGAGATTCGTCTGTTGTACGCTTGTCTAATACTGAATTTGCATAAAATTAGCCTTTCAACGTATTTGCAAAAATAAAACACAAACGAAAAAGAGTAAAAAAACAGTCATTTCACTAAGCAAATTGTAAGTTGTTCTTAGAGTTTCTGACAAAACAAACTATAAAACAAAATAATATAAGGTGATACCAGGCTTTCCAGATTTCAGCTTCTCTTTTCCACGACTCCGTCGAAAACTGTACCTAATACATGGCGGGTAAGAAGAGGATGAAGAATATATCCATGCGGCTAGCTGCCATATTTCAGTCCATCCGTTGGATTTAGAATGCAGAGAGGGCAAAAAGGGCATGCTGCCTTTCAGGCCTTGAACCTCTTCAATGGGCTGTGTCAGCCACTGCACAAACCAACACCGAATCTCACGTTGGGCCCAAAAAACCAAAACTCAACTGAGTGGTAGAGTTGTAAATCTAGCAAAATTGAGTCATGAAAGAGCCCAGCACAGATTTGGTGGTAGCAGTGAGTAAATAAAGCAAAATCAAGGGGCACAAGTTTGACCGTTGCTAAGCTACTATTACATAAATTTGAGGTAGTTTCCTTTTTGTTATCTCTGTCATGGCTGCATCAACCAATACTGCGCCCTCCTCGTGGAGCCATAACTCCATTATAATCCACTGTCTACAGACCCATCTTACACAGTAGGAGTGCAAAATGGATAGTAAAGCCTGATTGCTTCCATGAATATTTCCTTCAAATTCCAAGAAAAAACAGTGACTCCATTTCCTTCACCCTTAAACCCTAAATTTCCCAATTGATATGGACATCCACAGACCATTTTAGATTTTAAAGCAAAGTTTATTAATCCGTTTCAGAATTTAACAACTTCAGCTCCTCAAAGCAGAAGCAGTTTAAGCAGCAAGAATAGCAAGATAACTACTGCATTTCCCAGGCTATTGTGGTTAAGTGATAGTAATAAAAGCCCAGGTCTGGGGTTCAAAAGGTGGTCAAAGTTCACCCTCCTCGGGTGGGAGGGCAAGAAGATGATGAACAATCATCTTCTTCTTTAATTTGTCTATTATTTCAATTTTGTTAGACTTAATTTTATCTTTTTTATGTGTGGAAAGACTTGTCTAACTCTGTAGTTTTAATTTCATTCTAATGCTTTGTCTAATCTTTTTTGGCTTATTTTTAACTACGCTTCCTAAAATATGTGTGGGACCAACACCCACTAAGATTATGTTACATGTGCAATAAATATGATTATAAATTTCATTATGCGTCAACATTCAACAATTATAGAATATTAAGTTTAAAAGAAATTGAAGAGATGAAAAAACAAAAATGATTAGTCTAACTCACCCAAATCAAATCCACATAAGAAATTAACA